>NW_016690533.1:193960-273380 GCF_001604755.1 Lepidothrix coronata | reverse complement strand
GTTAATGACCATTCCCAAATCTTTGCTCGCGAAGACTGGCCATTATTATTTACATCTCCACTTAAACACAGTCAATAGAGATATTGGCCAAACCTGAATAAAAATCACTGTGAAGCATATGAAAACTGACTGATTTATCTTCTGCTGTCCTGCCCTTACAGAAGAGGGGTCTGGAGAACTCTTTATATGACGCCAAGCACTGGCATGACATCGAACTGCAGAACCTAGGCTCTGTCATTTCCAAGCTGGAGGCAGAGATGGGAGAAATCAAAGTAGAAACGGAGCAGCAGCAGCGGGACCGTGAAAATCTGCTGACCAGCAAACAACAGCTGGAGAAAGACATTGCTGCATATCACTGCCTTCTGGATGGAGAGCAAAGCAGGTACTTTTCCTTAAAAGCAAGTGTGCCACAGGGATAGAGAACATGTGCTCCCTGGGAAGGGGTTGTGTGGTTGCTGGAAGCAGGAGTACTATAATGGTTCTCTTATTCATAAGACTGAGCAGTAGATGGTGAGGTTTGGAGAAGCTGCAAAAAGGAAAGAATCCCATCAAACAGAGATTCCTAATGTGTTGGAGAAGGATGGTTTCCAGCACTAACATGAAGGGACATAGTTTGGGAACATGCCGTGAGTTTCACTTCTCTGACGATTTAAGATGTGATAGTAAAAAGCTACTACAGCATCTTACAACATTAGTTGCTGCAAAGGAAATGTGTTGGTTGCCTTGGGTACATTATGCCATCCCTCCTCTTCCTTCTACACAGTCCAAATATTAAAGCAGTGGTCCTGAGAAAGCTCCCTTTCTAAGCACATAAGTTCTCCCTAAAGTGCAAGGGTGGAATTTGGATTTGACTGTACCTTTTGTAAAGAAATTTAGTTCAGGCTCTTAACATTTGTCCTCTAGGAATAACCTCTACAGTGTCAAGTACAGTAAACATCTTTACAGTGATTGGGTTGGGTTGCTTAGTTGGGCTTTGCTAAGATCCATAATCACCATTAGTCATGGAACCTCTGAGAATCTGACTTGCTCTTCTTCTCAGGCCAAGGAGAATTTTTAAAATAATCTGATCCTGCTGAAGCTGATGAGATTTCTTATTTGTAGTAGTGACCAATTTTTATTTTTCTCCTTTTTCTACTTCCAGCTGATTATGAAACTCCCAGCCCAGAGAAGACCATTGCCATTAAAGCAAAAGAAGATGTCACTGCCAGTTATGTTCGTGGAAGCTAAAAACCCATCAAAGCAGCCTGCTTTATTCAGTTTGATTCAACAATCAAAGTAGGTTGTAGCTTGAACAACTTTATTAGACCCTTCTCATGTAATTGCTTTGCTTACAGATTTCAATTTACTCATGTTGTTAAAATTATAATAAAAATAAAGAATATCAGGGGTTTGTTTGGCTTTTTCTTTCTTTCCCGTATTTTTCATGATAGCTGAAGGGGGTTAGATTAAGAACATCAGCTCTCCACTTCCTAGCAACTAAACTCTTCCTTTTTGTAGTACAAATGTGTTAAGACTGAACTACCCCTCCACTGTGCACACAGCACCCACATGGAAATGGCGAGCGCTCTGTTGCATCACAAGACCATCAGCTCAGCAGTGTGAAATCTAATTCAAACAACACCGAAGCAGTCAAGTGCAATTAACTCAATGCAATTAATTTTGCAATACGTAAACCAGCAGTCATTAATGCAAACATGCCAGCAGTACTTTATAAACACATTTTTAACTCTAGACTAAACTTCTGGAAAAGCTGAAGGCGCAGGACAGCAACAGCAGTTCTGTCTGCAATCCCGGTTGCATCCTTTTACTAAATACTGAGAGTCTTAAGCCAGGGTGTCAGTTTGTGCAAATGGGATACTTTTTGATATATTGATATATTTTGATATTTGTTTTTGTATGCTTGGTTCTTTCTTGTTATCAACATCTCTCCAAGGCAGGTTGGCCAAACTTCTTCTGAACAGGCACCCACATAGCATCAACATGATGGGTGACCCTAGGTAGTTTCCCTTATTTTTAAGGTATCACGATGAGAAATATTTGCCATCTTTCACTTCTGACTTTCTTTTATATTTTAAACATTGATAACCTCATTGTATTGCACGTGCCGTACACATAAAATGCCAAGATGGATCCTTCATTTTCAGAGAAACATAATGAACCTTTGCCTCTATCACACAAAATTTTAGAAGATGGCTGGCTTCCCTTCACAAGTCTCCACATAGGAATGAAGTTAACCATGCATGAGTTCGTTGGATTAAGACTTTACAGTGGGTGACAACACAATTCAGACTGACAACACAAAGCAGACTGAAAGACTACTGAGAAATGGCACACAGCATATGATAAAATCAAACACCCTCGAAACCCACTAAACTCAATCCACCAGTAAATTACAGGAATAGGCACACAAGTGTTGTCATGCCTTTCCTTGCACATTCCCCCCCACATGAAAAATCCTTTCTGATACAGTTACTTGACAAACAATCCCTCATTCAATCTTTGCAAAAAGTCCATCTGGCATGTACTACCTGCAAGATTTTGATCAAAAAATTACTGGATTAAAAGATTACCCAGCAATGACCAAAAAAAAGAAAGGCAGATGATGGCAGATTTCCTCTTTTTTTTTTTTTTTCACAGAATGTAGGCTCCTCAGAGCAGCAATATTACTTTCTCACACATCAGTGCAGACAACTTACTAAACTGGGACTCCATCAGGAATACTGATGATGAGAGAAAATATAAACACACAGTGGTACAAGAAATGAGATAGCACAGACGCTCGGGTTGTGGCTAACTGGATGGTGTCTAGGAATGGTCACTTTTTGGCATTAACAAAACATAAGCTCCCCCTCATTCTTGACACAGAAGAGAGAGCAATATCCCTGTGATTTGAAAATGAAGAGGGACTTTACAAAGCATAAAAACATACAATCTGGATTCAGATCTCTTTGCTATCTTCTAGTGATGCTTCAGGCATGAAAAGCAACTGCTGGCTATCGCACTGTGAAACTGTTCTTTATAAATACCATTGATGGAGAGAAACCTGATGAAATTCTGAGTCTACAACTATACTGTCATGTGAAACAAAGATATTTTTTTTAGATTTCTTATATGCCATGATCCAGTTTATTTCATAAACATTACATTAGATTCATACTGAGATGTTTATTCATTGGAATGGAAATAGTTTCTTGCAAAATCATGAAGGTATTTCAGCATGGGGAAGTGTCTGGAAAAGGAGGAAGCATCTAACCATAAATAATGAATTTCCAGCAGCTTTTCTCTCTATCCTTAGCAAAGACTAAAAGCCACAGAAAAGATTATTTTTGTGAATAGTCCATCAGAAGTCAAATGTAGCACGTCTGGCCCTTCTAAATCAAAGTGTTTCCATATGACAAGCTAAAGCTCTTGTGAAGAAATCTCTCTGTACTTTTACACAGACTGCTGCCAGCTGCCTAGGAGCCCCTCCAGCATGCCTTGCCAGCCTGAATGTTGTCTAAGCATTAACAGTCTTCACCATGTGAGACAGGAGATTGAGAACATGAGAGACTAAAGGCTTTCACAACTATTTGTACACACTGAGATTCATAAACTGATTTAGCTTTATATTTATCCCCTAGTCTAGCAGTTGCTCTATTAGATACATGTGAACATGTTTCCAGCTGGTTTTCCTTAGAAAACCAGGATGAGAAAACAGATTTTATGATGTCCTGCTGCAGTATCTCTGACACCCATATTCCTATGAAGGGATTTGTGGCATTTGCTGTTATGAGCGTACAGATAATACAATCTAACAGCCAGCTGCTGCACAAAAGGACATCTCTACTCCCCCTTGCATGCTATGTATTCCCATTGCACCATCTTCTGTTAGCACCAACACTTGGCTGATGTCTCAGGAGACAGTTCAAGAATCAAAATCAGCA
Organism: Lepidothrix coronata; assembly: GCF_001604755.1. Lineage (NCBI taxonomy): Eukaryota > Metazoa > Chordata > Aves > Passeriformes > Pipridae > Lepidothrix > Lepidothrix coronata. The sequence goes on along the minus strand of NW_016690533.1, from coordinate 269,457 downwards.
GAAAATTAGCCCTGCAAAATGCTGGGAACCTTTCCTTCCACTCAGTCCCCTGAATCAGGCCACTGCAGGGGCAGACCTGCACCAGTAGCAGAGAGGGGAGGAGAACAGGAACTAGTCCAGGCTGTAAAGCACAGCCATCCCCCTTGGTGACAGCTAGTCACTAGGTCAGATGAGCTGTACTATCAAACCATTCGTGTACTTTATCCTCCTCCTCAGCCAGGCACAGCTTCTTCTGCACTACAGCTTGAACAGATGCTGCTGCATCCTTGGGAGAAGCAGAGGGTGCCAGCCCTATGCTAGTCCCTGCCTCACTGAAGATTTCACACTGAGCAGAAACATAGCACACCAGGTAAGAACTAGTACTCTAGCCTACCATTCTACTGTTTGCATTTCAGTATAAGGATTATTATACTGATTCTATTGTTAAAAGATTATTTTTAAGGTCACTTTCAAGCTAGCATTGTCTAAAATTTAACATTTTAACAAAACACCATGCACTGCTGCCACCACTATCTGCTTTCAGATAGCAATTACTGGTGAAGAAATGGGCATGATAACACTTCTCCCTTCTGGCTGTAGAGGTCTGAAACTACAGAGAGAGAGCCTCAGAGCTTAGAAGAAGGTTAAGCTCCTAAAGAGAACTGGGCCCATGCTGTGACGATAACTACACCAGAACCCTTCTGCAAACTGCTTTGCACCTAATGGTACCTTTTCCAATTTCCTCAAGCAGGCATCTGCCTGAAAGTTACAAAATGAATTGTTCTTCTGCTTGTGCTCTGCAAATGTCAAAGCAGTTTGCAGTGCTACCACCTTCATGTCACAGAATGATAATTAGGTACAAAGAAGTAAGGGTAAGATGAAACACTGGGGGACTGGAAATGGAAGTCTGCTCTTAACTCCTGCATCACCCACAACTCACTTCGACTTTCCTCCCTTTCAGTTTCTCCACAAGAACAGTGGCTGCTGCATCACTTCCCCTACATGCAGTAGTGCTTCACGCCTCAGGCTTTATAATATGCACCAAGATGCACAGGGAACAGCATCATGGCAAGGCTCACCATAGCTACAGGACAGAGAAAAGAGGCAGGCAAGCACCACTGTGTGCCGTGACAGGCACACTGCAGTGTGCACTGCTAATGTGGGGGAGGAAAGAGACAAAGTCCTCAGTGCTCCAGGTAAATCCATACCTGAGCAGAGGCATCAGAGCGCTGTGTCTTGCCAAAGGTGGGTCACACAGGTCAGTGATACACAGTGCAGCAGAAAGCTGTGTGTTGAGCTCATGCTCCCATCACAGCAGTGCGGCATTCTGGACATATTCCTTCCATTATAAACATTACTTCTGCCAGCCAGGCCTGCGAGCCATTCTTCAGCGAAATGTCCTCTGTGCAAGTATTGAGAAATGCTGAATTCGAGAAAGGAAAACACAAATAGTGACCTTTTTTCTGCCTCTAACTTTTTACACAGCGACAATCTTAACTGTAAAAGCCAACATAAGGCATTCGCAGTGAACTACAAATGCCATGCATCAGCACATTTTCACAATTTTACATAAAAATAAAACTAGAGGTGGGAGGCAAATCCAAGCATAACCACATAACTAATGCTTCCTTTAAAGCGCCAACTGAGACATGTCTTTAAATCTGAATCTAAGCCTTCTGAGGCCTAAAATGTTGCTGTTATTTTCCATGGTTTCCGCTGAGTCTGTTCCAGTTTAACAGCTGAAATGTTTCTCAGTACTCTGCTCCTGACAGGTATTAAGTTTCTAATCCAGAGCTGGGCATTCCAGCCTTGCAGCACTGTGTTTGCAAGAGACAAGTGACGGAGATGCCAAAAGCAGCAAAAAGGCATCAGGTTCACTTTCATCAGCCTGATAACGGGGTTATCCATAATAATGCAACTAAAATATTTTACCAGCTGCAGAAGTTCAGAATCAGGCACAGCACTATACTTAGTGGCCATTATTAGCCACAAAAGCTGAGGAACACAAACTATCTGCTTAGTTGCATGGTATTATCACTGCTGAGCCTGCAAGTCACAGCACAGTGCAGCGTGGAGGTACATTGGCTTCCTGGGCAGTAATGGAGCACAAACAAGGAAATGCAGCGCTTCAACAAAAGGAATGTCAAACACTCTTCCACACCCAACTGTCCCCTGTCACACCTTCCACGAAACCTCCTATCAGCTGAAGGGAAGAGTAAGAGGGGAGCACCAAGGAGGCACAGAAAATGAGCCTTAGCTACCAAATATGCTCCCTACTTCAGTAATTATTTCTGTCACAAGTAGAAAGTGTCGTTGATCACGCGGCATTCTTGGTGTTACCAGACGAACTGTTACACTTGCAGCTTTTAGTTCTCAAGGCCTGCTCTGTGCAGGCTCAAACCCTAGAAGAACACAGGTAGTAGAGAAATACAGGGAAGACATAGGATGGCATATAAAAATATGACTGTAACACATCTCCCAAAGGCAAAACACTTGGCTACAGTGACTCAGTTATTGGCAGCTACTTGATGCTTCATGAAGACATTGCGTATTTAACCTCTTTCTGCAGTATGACAATGGCACCTCCCCTGTTTTTCTCAAACAATCTGAGAAACATGGATGAAAACCACTAAATAACAGTACTTTCATGGACAGAAACTGAGACTGTCACTCTCCAAAGTTTGGAAAAACTTTTCATTTCTATGTTAATATATACACATATATGTAATGATTTCAAAGAAAATATCACAAAGCACAAAATTGTATCAAATAACTCAAGAGTACAAACATGCTTATTTTTATGTAATTGTAATACAAACCAATACATATTTGATAGGTAATTCTCATTTGGGCTTACTCTTTACCAGTAGGAACTTCTATCTCCTTTTAATGGCTGACCAGCAAAGTAAGTAATCAGAAACAGTGTCTCATGTAATTATTTATGTCTCATGACAGTCTGAGGCTGTTTTTCCAAATGTCCTGCCTCAAACCTTCTGACAACGCGTTTTGAAGCTACAGTGAACTTTTTAAATACCCATGTTTTTTTCCAGAGTTAGAGGTCACTACGGTACCCAAAGGGAGAGGTGACAATCTGCAGACATCCACTGTGAAGTCAGTTTTCCAGTAGATATTCCCTAGGCTTCCTTTTCCCTAGGAAAGCAGTTAGGAAGCTGACGCCAAGACATCCGGACATCCTAGACAGAGTGGTGTTTCAAGGCTTACTCACTTAACCACACCATCTCCAAGATGAAAGCTAAATTACTTCCTTGCATCCTTTACAATGGCAGTGTAAGCTCACAGCCCTTGCTGGGGTGCAGGAGGCAGCACCTTTGTCACTGCAGTCCAGGCTGGGAGTGAACATCACCTCGCGTCATGGGTGGGAGCTGGGCAGGCCGAGCAGCGCCTGGAGCTGGCAGGACTGGCTGAGGGCTGGGGCCGCTCCAGTAGCTCTCTCAGTCTCCTCAGAAGTGACTCCTGCCACACTCTGAGTCCAAGGTGAATGTCCCTCTTTCACGGTACAGCCCAATGCAGGAAGCAGCCAAGGGTTTCCCCAGGAGCTGCAGCCGATCTTGATCACAGAATGGTTAGGGTTGGAAGGGACCTCTGGAGATAACGTAGTCCAATCCCCCCGCCAAGACAGGGTCACCTTGAGCAGGTGACATGGGACGCGTCCAGGTGGGTTTGGAATGTCTCCAGAGAGGGAGACTCCATGGCCTCCCGAGACAGCCTGTGCCGGTGCTCTGCCACCCCCAAGGTAAAGAAGTTCTTCCTCATGTTGAGGTGCAACTTCTTATGGTTTAGTTTATTGTCACTATTCCTCGTCCTGTCTCTGGGCACCACTGAACAGTGTAGCACCACCGCCTTGGCACCTCCCTCTGCGATATTTATATGCATTGATGAGACCCCCTCTCAGTCTTCTCTTCTCCAGACTAAACAGGCCCACCTCCCGCAGCCTCTCCTCATAAGAGAGATGCTCCGCTCCCTTAATAATCTTTGTGTCCCTTCGATGGACCCTCTGCAGTAGCTCCTTGTCCAGAACTGGGCACACTATTCCAGATGTGGCCTCACTAGGGCTGAGTAGAGGGTCCCTCGACCTGCTGGCCACGCTCTTCCCGATGCGCCCCAGGATACGACTGGGCCCTCCTGGCAAGCACGGGGGGGTGTCACACTGCAGTTTCGTGGACAACCTGTCACATCCACATGGAACCGATCCCTGCCCAGACGGGGAGGGGCGGTAGCAGGAGGTGTCCGCGCGAGCCGGGCCCTTGGCGCGCACGCGCCGCCCCGCCCAACTCGGCCAATCCGCGGCCGCGCCGCCACCGCCCTCCCCGCGCCCGCCGCTCGCGGGCCTCACGCGCCACAACGTCAGCGCCTTTCGCCTCGTTTTTGGAGACGCCCCCGAGGGGCCGGCGGCGCTCATTGGCCGGCGCGCGGCGGCGCATGCGCGCGCAGAGGCGCGGCTCCGCCCCGCCTCCCCTCAGCCCCTCTGCTCCCCCCGGGCCGCGTCAGGCGTGGGGCGCGCGACCCGCCGGGCGGGCCGGGCAGGAGCTTCCGCAGCCGCCGCAGCCGCCGCCGGGCGGGCGCGCTCGCCCAGCAGCGGGAGCGCAGCTCGCCTGTCCGCCCGGGCCGCCGCCGCCTCTCCTGCCCCCGCCCGGCTCCGCCATGGCCGAGACCGAGGAGCGGAGCCTGGACGACTTCTTCGCCAAGCGGGACAAGAAGAAGCGGAAGGAGAAGAGCAGCCGCAGCGCCGCCGCCGCCGCCTCCAGCGCTTCCAACGCCGCTTCCAACGCCGCGGGCGCGGCCGCGGGGACCCCCCGCCCTGCTGAGGGCGGCGGCTCTGGGGCCACCGCCGCCTCCAGCGCCGCCGGCGGCTCCTCGGCCAAGGCGGCGAGCAAGGTGCGGGCGGGGAGGCCGCGGGTTCCTGCCGGCAGGGGGCGCCGCCGCCGCCCGGCCATGCGGCGCCCGGGGCCGTGCGGGGCCTGGCGGGGAGCCCGAGCCCCAGCCCAGCCCCGCCCGGGGCCGCCGGGACGGCTGCTGCTCCTGCTGCTGGTGGGGGGGTCGCGGGAGCCCCTCGCCGCGAGTCCTGGCCTGGTGGGAGGCGGGAGTGCTGGGCCCTTTCCCGCCCTGCGGTCCCTCCCGGGTTTCCGGGTGTTGCGGCCGGAACCGGGAGTTTGCGGCAGGTGCCAGCCCTGGGCCACCTGGGGCTGTGCAGCGTGGCCTGTGGACCTTGGCGATAAGATTTCCCCGGAGTCCGCTCTGTGCCTCGCTGCCAGGAAGGGTTTTACTGCCAGTAATTTTTTTTTTTTTTTTTTTTTTTTGCTACCGTATTACAGTGCAACGATGAGAATGCAGGAGAAGCTTAAGTGCCCGTAGTTGAGTTAGTGCCTCTGTTTCTTCCTCCGCCAGCTCTCCCCTGGCCCCAGCATCGGCACCGAACTAATGTAACTGAAACCAGAAGCAGTTATAGGATCTCTAATGCTGTATATTTCAAAATGAATTTTAAGAAATACTCTGCTATTTCTTAATGATGTTTAAACTGGGGAGTCTGACATATGCAGTAGCTTTCTAATGTATCTTTCTGCTTTAGACAGGACAAATAGAACCTAAGAAATTACTTGAACCTTTTATTTCTTTATTTCTGCTTTGGGTTTTTTTGCCTCTTGGTGTTGTTTTCCTTCGTGGGCTTTAACAAGTAGTAATCTGAGGAAATCTTCTCTGTTTTGCTGCTACAAACCAAATCTTCATCTGTCCCTGTGATATTGTTGTATACTCTCTGAATGTAAAAAGATGGCTTGTGAAAGGGTTTTTGGAAGTTAGATACCTTGCTTCCTTCATTGTTACGTAGGGGATCAATGATTTAAGGATATTTTCTTGTGCTAGATTGAATACTGAAACCAGAAGCAGTTATAAGAGGTCTAATGCTGCATGTTTCAAAACAAATTTTAAGAAATACTCTACTGTTTCCTAATATTTAACTGAGAACTCAACAAGTGCAGTAGCTTTCTGAGTAGATCAAGGTCAGCGGTAATCTTTCAGCTACTGTTTTGCTCACTTGCTGGTAAAATAGTATGTGGCTTTGACTGAAGCTTGTACTTGGATTAGAAATAAAAATCACTGAATGTGAAAGGTATGTTAGCTTGGAAACTGTGATGTTTCCATGGAGATGGGGATATAAGAAATCTAAAAGGTTTTAGAGCTGTAGATTCATCCTCTTCCAAAAGACTGAATCTTCAGCAGATGGTGCAGTTACATGGGGTCACTTCCTACTTCTGTTACTTTAAAGCAGGTCAGAGTTTTTCTGCTGGAGATTGACAATGTAGAAGGTCCTAGCACAGGGCTCTAGAAGAAGCTTTATTCCCAGCTGTTCAGTGGAAAGGGGACTGTACCTTTGTCAGACCTTGTTCTCAAGGTCTTCCTATTTAAAGTAGTATAACTGCATTTTGTGTAGTGTGTAAGAATTATGTAAACCATTAATTAGGCTGTGTGTGTCTTAAAGCTGTGACTGGGAACATTGTGAGGACTGCTTATCTGTTCTGGTCCATTTCTGGCCTACCTTAATAATCCCAGAATCTGCTAATGACACTGTAGGACAAAATTAACTCCACTTAAGTGAGTCCCTCTTTCCCCAAACACGTAATCAAACTCGTGTTTTAAAACCCTGTAGTGAAGCTCTTGAAAGATACATGTTTTTGCGTACTAAGATTGCTGTGGTTTTGAAGCTGACCTTTTGACTGTTATAAAAACGTTTCTAAGAAAACAAGACTGTAAACATGGCTGTGAATGTGAAAAAACCAAATGTATCAATATTAATCTCTGTCATAAATCCACGGGAAGCCATTCCAGATGTTCTTTACTGTTTTGCTCATGAAATAGATGGATGGAAAAGTAAATCTAAAGCTTCGTGTGCCTTCAGGCTGTCACAAAAGCTTACTGTTAGTAACAGAGAGAGGGCTTGCCTTGTATTTCCCTGGTCATGACTGCACAGTCGTGTTCCATGATTTGTGTTGTCCCTTGACTTCCTCATGGATGTTTACTGAGATGATGTGGTTTTCTTTCACTCGAACGACTTCTTTGCTGGGGCATTTCTTAGCTGTTGTAGTGAGTTAAAGTCAGCTCACAGGTGCGTCCCTGGCGACAGTACGTTAGGGGAGGAGGGCATGCAATCCTTTACCCTCTTGCCACTGGTGGTCACAGTTTGGTTTCTCTTAGAACTGCACCTTCACCCTCAGTTTTCTTTGCATTATCTTAGTTACATTCTCCTTTTCTACTTTTGTTGTAAAGAAAGTTACAACTTAATTTTTCTCTTCTTACAGGAAGAGGATGACTGGAAGGAGTTTGAGCAAAAGGAAGAAATTGATTATAGTGGTCTTAGAGTTCAATCCATGCAAATAAGGTACTACTTTTTCCTTATTTTTTTTCTCCAGTATAATCATTACGTATGTTTAAAAAGAATGGATTTTTTTCTTCAGAGCTGCTTCCATGGAGTCCAGTTAAAGGAAGCTGGGTACATTTCTGATAGTGTAGAATTTTGCTCCCGGGTAACTTAGGTTTGACTGGTCTCTGCCAGTATACTCTTTATTTTCTAAATTTCCATTCATACTCTAGGTCTGTCTGTTTTAGTTGGGACTCACATTTTTATTACAAATGCTTAACGTTCCCCTCCATAAAGATAGTAAAGAATTTCTCAGAGGAGTGCAGGGTAGTAATTCCCACTGAATCATTTGGCTGCTGTAACGGTATCTGACTCAATCTGTTCAGGATCTTCAGTTTGGGAGCAAATTCCTGAACCATTGCGTCTTTATTTCAGTAAAACAAAAATATAGTTGCTAAAGCTAGTGTCCCATGATAAGATCCCACAGGACTGCATTTCTGAGTCTCATCCATGATTTCTTGTTTGCTTTTTCGTTAGACTTTTCCTGTTGTCTGGTCCAAAGTAGGTCTACTTAAGTCTGTCCTGGTTAAGAAAAACTTTTCGTCGGGTCAGAAAATGGGTTTTTATGACCTCAGTCGTAGCCTGAGAATGCCAGATAATGCTGGCAATTAGGTACCATGTCCAGGTATTGATGATGATCAAAATAATGTCGTCCTAAAATCATCATAACCAATGCAGTAGATGTTTTCTCCACTGTGTGAGCAGGTCTGACATACTCTTTGAATAATTTACTTTTTTGGATCACATAATTCCCCCTACCCCTTTCAGTTAACTAGTCCTTTTAGGTCATTTGCATGAATTTGGCCCACAAGCTGTCCATGCCATTGAAGTGTCACGGTGGATAATCACGTCTGAATAGACAAGTAACCAGTGGGCTGCAGCTTCACTGACTACTGGTGCTGTTTGACTGGGAAGCCAGTACCTTGGTTTTCCAGACAAAGGCTGGCATGCGGAATGCTTCTGATACTGTGGCAGATTTTCAGGCACATGGAAGTTTCTGCCAGAGGACTTTGTAACCACTCGTAGATTGAAGGGAAGAGTGGAGAAGTAAATGGAAGAAAAAACCACTAGAGGTTATAAATTATCCATCTCTGGAGATCTCTTAGCTGAAAATAAGATATAGAGTATCTGACGGGGTGGGGTGTTACTTGTCCTGGCTCTGTTGTAGTTAGTCTGTAGGCATCTGCTTCTGACTCTCCTTTAAAATGCGGTAGTGATGGTTTAGGCCCTTGGATCACCTTACTATGATTGTTAATGTGTTTGGATGAACAGTAAAAGGCCACTTAGTTTTCAGAAATTACAGGCATATTTTGCTGTTCTCTGATTGTTGTTTACACAGAACGTTTACACAGATCATGATCCAGTAGGATTTGGTGTATTGCAAACTTCTGAATTGACACTTCGCTGCTGTTGAGATCAGTGTCTGGATTTTTTTTTCAACAACCTCACCCTCCACATCTGTCACATTCTGCTACACGGCTTTCTGTAGTAGCTTTGACCAGGAAATTATTTTGGGTCTCTTGACTATTTCTGTGCAAAATATAATAGTCTAAATAAAATACAGTCAAGCTTTTGCATAGGATTTCTCTTTAAAAAATGACATATTTTACTCTCTTGTGGGTTTTTTTGATTGCCTGCTTTCAGAAAAAAAATCTGAGTTTGATTGTAGAATATGTGTGTATGGGTAATATGAGTGTGTTTCTCACGTGGTTGTGCCTATAGGGAATGTGAGCTCAGGATTTGCTTTTTTTCACCAATGCTCCACTATTTCTTCATCTTGACTAAAGCATTTTATGGAAGCTGGACTTTGAGACCTTTCCTGCTTTGTCTTCTCAACCCTTTCAAATGTCTTAGTAAGGAAAAAGCCTTTAAGCTCAAAATAAGATACCAGTTTCTTTGATCACTTAGTTCAAGTTGAATTTGTCTTTTTTTGTAAGTTTTGCTTCTCAAGTACTTTTTTTTTTCTTCTCAGTTGCCAAGTTATGTAGCAGTGTGCCAAAAATTGTTCAGATGGAATTACTAGTTCAGTGATTATGGGACTAATGTAGTCTGGTTTAAGCTAGTGCCTTCAGTACAGCAGCCATGAAGTCTTGTTTATGGGGATTCTGTAATCTCTGGCAAGTCTTAAACCTCTGCTTGTAAGGTGCTAATGATCATTTCTTTTTTTATAGTGAAAAGGAAGATGATGAAAGTGAAAAAAGAGAAGAACCTGGTGACAATTGGGAAGAGACTGGTGGTGGTGGTGTAGATAGATCATCTGGTCCTTGGAACAAGTCAGCTCCTGCACCAGCACCTGTCATTGAACCAATTGGTAAATTTAACTCAGAGTTGTTTTTTCCAATTGGAAGTGCATCAGGTTGAATTAAGCTGCTCCCTGGGTAAAGCTCAAGGAACAGTTTTGTTCAGGCACCCATTAACATACTAGTGGCTTGTTTGGCATGCTAGTAAACGAGGAAATTTTCCTGTGAGGGCATCTGAGGAACTGAATTGAATTTAAAGTGTCTGCCCGCTACTTTAAAACACAAGGGGAAGTATTTTTTTATTTCTGACTTCGAGGGGGCGGGGGGAAGCATTCTGTCTTTTCAGGAGATCCATCTACTGTCCAATCTGCAAAATATCTGTGGGAAGCATTTCTGTTGATCTAAAAATACTGCTTTAACACTTCTGTGGATGTTCAGCCAATATCTGATGTCTAACGTGGCAGTTCTTGAATAGGCTTCCATGGTTAGTAGCACGCTTTTCAAATTAGTTCTAGGATATGGAGAACATGACATTGCAAAATTGATTCTTTAACTAGGGTAGGACTTTAGTTTTTTTATTAAATACAATTTATTAGCATCAGTGGACATAAACTACCAAGTCATGATCTGAGTTCGGAATATTCTCTTTTGCTGAGAAATTACTGAAAAATAGTCTGCTTTGTTCTTCCTTGTTTGTACAGGCAAGGAGGTAAAGCTAATTAGTCATGTTTTGATTTGACCACTGAGTACAGATTGAATTAGGTGATAGCTGATTTCCTACTTCGTCTAAAATATTTGCTTCCAAAGCTCTAAAAGGTACAAAAACGTACTTGAAAGATTTGTGGAGTTTGGTTTGTGTGTTGGTTGTTTTGTTTGTTAGTTGTTTTTTTTTCTTCAGCTATGAATGTAAACCTTTTCGCTTGTGTAACTCTTGTCCTTGTAACTAGTTACGGAAGCTCCAGAACCAGTTCAGACTGGTGGTGTATACAGGCCGCCCGGTGCCCGGGAGGGTGGCAGGCCACGGAGAGCACAGCAAGGACCACCAGAAATCTATAGTGATACACAGTTCCCATCACTGCAGTCCACCGCCAAGCTTGTAGACAGTCGAAAGTAAGTACATTCCATTAATGCCCCAAGAGACATGAGTTAACTGCTTTCTCTAAGTTCTTATTTTGTGTAGGGCTTAAGCCTGAATCTTTCCACAGAGAAAGAAATTACTAAGAGGTGTTAACTATATTTTCTGACTCTGTTCCCATTAAATGATTTTCATAGGACCTAGCCCAGTAAGACAGCCAAACAAGACTGCCAGTTATGTTATCTTTGATGGCTGAAGGATTTCCCTGAAGCAAAATATTTATGCACTTGACAGCATCTGGTTCCCTGAGACACTAGCCATGGGGAGGGAAGCTCTCTGTTACTACCTTCAACAGGCATGTAGGAAGTCTTTAGCATACTGCCTTCACTTTAGAGTTGTGAAGGTAGCAGAAGTGGAAGAATGGGGTTTGATACAAATACAAATCCATACACTTGCTGTCTGAGCTGTGGTTAACAGTGATGAGCTCCCCCAGTTTTACGGAACTGTTTTGTATTTATGTGGTGCTGAAGACTTGAGTCTCACCCTGCTTTTGAATCCTGATCTCACCATAACCTCATTGTCAATAGAAGAGATAGCTAGGCCAATACTTAATACACTTGGGATTTTTGGGGGGTTTTTTGTTGATGATTTTTTTTTCCTTTTTGTTATTGTTGTAGTTTGATGGGTTTTTTTTCTCTCCCTGCTTGCTACGTTACTGTTTAATACAGCTTGGCAGAAGCTCTGGGTTTTTTTTTTTGGTGTGGCTTTGTGTGCTTGGCAAATGAAACATGCTGTCATTGGTGCTTTGGGGTTTGAATGGTACAAATTGAGTCAAGGTGAAATTCTGAATGAACATTCTGGAAATTGGCTTCTGCTTTCTAGAACCTATTTTTCATAATTGCACTTAAATTTACTTTTGAGAATGTTAATATTGACATTTATAATCTGAATCGTACTGGGTGGTACAATGGATAGATATTTATGTATTTTGGAGATAAGATTTGCTTGGGAATGTTTGGCTATTCTGTTCAACTTAAGACCTTAGTGTTTGTTTTATGTTTATAATGTTTTTGTTGGGATGGGGTGGAAATAGTCTAGAAATTCACAATTCACAAGCTAGTGATAAGATATTTACTGATTACATTTATTTTCCCTTAGGGATAAAGAAATGGAGAAGAGCTTTGAAGTAGTAAAATACAAAACTAGAGGTAGGGATGAGGTGTCAAAAAACCAGGCACTTAAACTTCAGCTAGACAACCAGTATGCTGTGCTTGGGGATCAGTAGAGCTGCACACACATTACAATTAAGGAATGCATTTTTGGTAACCCTTCTACTAAGGTAACTAAACTACAGCTAACAGCTATGATGAACATGCCACCTTATTTCTGCTGGATCTACTGCAGCGAGTGCAGACTACTTTGACGTAAGTGATTGGTTCTCCTGCACTATGGAAGCATAATATATTGCAACTTCTCCATTGGATATGGGGCAAATTAATGTAAATGATTGAACAAGAGTCATCAGTGTTCTTTAATTGCTCAGAAAGATACCTACAGCCAGTGGTCATTTCAAAATCTTTTTATGTTCAGATACTGAGCCTTCGTAAAGGTTGACTACCTCAGACTTGCTGCACTCATTGTGGACACCATGTGGATCACAACTTCTGGAAGAGAAGGTTACAGCTGTTTTAGTGGCCATCTGAAACTTGAAACCAGCTCTACTGGATTCCTGTCAGAAATCCTGCAGAAGTCAGCCATTTGGTTCCAATTTGCTATAACAAAGATTTAAGTGACCTTAATGACAAACCTGTTTGTTCCCCTTCTGAGGAATCCTGTCATGTGTAGCCATAGCCTACTAGAGACTTCTGGAGCATACCATACCACTCATACTATCCAAGTATAACAGAGCTGTAGTTTGTTTACCTTTTTAGACAGCTGTACAGAAGTAACTGCAAAACAAATTAAAACTTATTCAGTATCAGATTTGAGGAATGATGGGTTTGAATGGTCTGTTTGCATTAGCCATTTTCACAGTTGTCTGTTTAAGCATTTTTTTTTCTATTATCCACAAAAAAAAAGCCTGCTCTGTTTCTGGTATCAATTTGCAGTATATTTAAACAATGATAAGATGTTGTAGTGAAATAGGGTTTATTTTGGTTTTTGTCATGAAGTTTATCTTTCTCACCCTAAAGCATTGAGAGTTTTCGATTTGACACAGAAGTATCTGGACTCCAACTACAGGCTTCAGAATTTGTCCTTTAAAATGAGATACATGGCAGTAGCGATACTACATAAAAACTGTCTTCTATCAAAAATAATTATTTGTTGAAGAGTGATGATTACTTGGTAACCAAAATAACTTAGTACGCAGAGGGATAACTAAAGCTGGTAAGCCTGATTTGTTTGGCTACTTCTGTGAAACATGCAGGTTCTTTGAGGCAGAAATCCTCTAAGTATGATTCATAAATGGTGTTTATTCACAGTCAGAAAGTTTAGTAATAATGGAAGGCATTGACTTCTTTAAGTTACTTAATTCAGTGGAAGAAGGCAAAATGGCACTGATACACTAAGAATATAGGACGTTGGCTGTAATTCTGTTTTGATGAACCAAACATGTCAAGTACCAAAAGTGTTCTGCTGTAACTGTTTTTCTCTTCTCTGAATTCTTAAACCAGAAGCAAAATGAAGTACAATAGTGGTGTGCTCCAGTGTTGAGATTTTTCAGAGTAAATGCCAAAAAATAGACTCAAGACCCCAGGAGTTGCCAATGGCAAGAAAAACAAGGGAACAAAACAAAGTTTGCTTACGTGTGTGGGAGTACTGTGTATGTGCAGAAAATGAGGATAGTGCAGGAATCACCTAGTTGGGTTCCCTTTGACTAACTGCTGACTTGCTTTAAAACTACTTTTCTGAGGCCATTGTGGATTTTGCTGTTGACTTCAGTGGGGCTGGGGTTTCACCTGGTTTTTTTGTGCACGGACTAAAACTGGCCTTGCCCTTGCAGAGTTCACTGTCTCTAAAACTTCTGCTAGAAGCTGCTATTAAAGAGAGGGCTCAAGAGACTATTCTTAAAGTTGGAGACTTCATTTGGAAACAAACCCCCGCTGAAAGACTGATACCTTGGACTCTGAGCTGCGTATCTTCCTTGAAAAACCATTGTTGCCAGCCAAACTGTTGTCACAATTTCTGTGGAATTCATGGTAAATGGACATGTCTCTTGATGGGGTAGAAATGTGAAGTCTTAAAACACTTTTCCTGATGATCTAAAGAGAGTGAGGTCACCAGTGCATCTGAATTGAGTTTGAGTTTCCTGTGTAGGGTAGATGAGACTATCCATTGTACCACCTTGTGGTGGTTTAATACCTCCCAGCTGTGAGTGGTATTGAATAGCAACATAGCCGTGCCCGCATGGCTCTAAGCTCTACCCTATCTCTGCAACCAGGGCATTATCCACCCCTTATTCTAAAGTATCTATGTCATGCCCAAATCTTAGACCTTCCAAGTGTGTATATGTGTGCATGTGTGTGTATATATATATATACACATAACTATACACAAGCACAGGTATCATTTCATTAGTAAATGGCTGTCCCCCAAGACATCTGTTGAATTCATTTAGTCCATGTCTCTGGGCTCTGTCCATCCTGGATGTCTTCCACAGCAGGAGAGCTGGTGTGCTGTCAGTGGGTTGCAAGCTGCATCAGGAGCTCACAACTGGTGTAACTGGAGCAGTCCACACTCATGGTAGTTATGACACATGGTGGCAGTGTCATTCAGCAACCAATATTACATACACAGTTCAACATGACAGACTGTTCTCACCCAAAAATCAAATCCCATTGAGGTGCACCTAGTGTTTCCCTGTTCCTCTGTGTTACCCACTAAGTGCATCCAGGCTCTTGGGCAAAAACAGTCCTGCAGATGGGTTTGCCTTTGCTTGAGGCAGGACTAGTCCAAACTGTCTTCCCTAACTTCTCATATGCACCATGGGGACTTTATCTCCTTCTGTGGTAGGTAAGGGTTCTGATTGGGCGGAGTCAGCTTGATTGTCAGAGTTAACTAACCAGGTGGCCTTTGCTAAGTATAAATCCCGATGTTTGAAGTTCTCACCACCCATTGCTTTCAAACAGTCCATTGTACATTCAGTTTTCCCAGAAGCTGGTGCATGATAGGGAATATGATACATCCACTCAGTTCTGTGCTCTCTAGCCCAGGGGTCTGTGAGGCTGGTTTTGAAATGAGTCCTGTTGTCTGACTCAGTTCACTCTGGGGTGCCGTGTTGCTACAGGACTTGCTTGCTTTTCAAGGCACAGGGTGGTGTTACGGGTGGTGGCATGAGGCACCGGTATGTCTCCAGCCATCCAGTGGTTGTTTCCACCATTGTCAGCACATAGCACTTGCCTTGGCGGGTTTGCAGCAATGTGATGTAATCAATGTGCCAGGCCTCCCCATATTTATATGTTGACCATTGTCTCCCATACCACAAGGGGTTTACCTGCTTGGCCTGCTTTATTGCAGCATATGTTTCACAGTAACGAATAACCTGGGAGGTAGTTTCCATGGTTAAGTCCACCCCTCAATTATGAGCTTATCTGTATGTTGCATCTCTTCCATAATGACCCTCAGGGGCCCACCAAGCCAGAAATAATTCACCCTTATGTTGCCAGTTCGGATCTACCTGAGATACTTTAATCCTGGCAGCTCGATCCGCCTGTCCATTGTGATGCTCTTCAGTAGCCCAGCTCTTGGGTACGTGTCCATCTACATGATGTACTTTTACAGCCAACTTCCCTACCCCAGCAGCAATGTCTTGCCACAATTCAGCAACCCAGATGAGTTTCCCTCTGTGCTGCCAGTTGGTCTTTTTCCATTGATCCAGCCAGCCCCCAAGAGCATTTGCTGCCATCCATGGGTCAATGTAGAGGTAGAGTGTTGGCCATAGCTCATTCAGTGATACCTAAAGCCAGCTGGACAGCTTTCAGCTCTGCCATCTGACTTGATCCACCGTGTCCCTCAGTGGCTTCTGCGATTCGCCACATAGGACTCCATACGGCTGCTTTTCATTTTTGGTTTGTCCCCACAATGCAGCAGGAATCCTCAGTGAAGAGAATGTGCCGCCTTTCATTTTCAGGTAACTGATTATATGGTGGGGCCTCCTCAACACATGTCGCCTTCTCCTCCTCCTTGTCTGATGATAGTCTGAAATTTTCACCTTCAGGCCAGTCTGTGATGATTTCCAAGTTCCTGAGAGATTGGGGTTTTCTGTTCAAACTTGCTGTGTGATCAGCGCAGTCTACTTACTTCACATAGCATCAGTGGCGTGATGTGTGAAAGGGACTTTCCTTTTGAATGCCCAGCACTGGCAGTCAGGGTGCCAGGAGGAACTGTGGCGCTTCTGAAACAGCTCAACCCCCTTCGTAAGCTGCCAGTATCTCTTTTTCAGTTGGGGTGTAGCAGGCCTGGGATCCTTTGTATCCCCAACTCCAGGGACTGTCCTTAAGTCTCCCCAGGTACTTTTTGCCAGAGACTCCAGGAAGGACCATTCTCCCCAGCCGCAATGTACAGCACACTTTTTTACGTCCTGTCCTGATCTGATTGGTCCAAGGGCTACTGTATGAGCAGTCTCATTTGATCTCTTCAAAAGATTGGTTTTCAGGACCCCACTTGAAATGGTTCTTCTGTGTCACAAGGTAGAGAGGGCTCACAATCTGATTGTACAGTGGTATATGCATTTTCCAAAAACCCACAGCCTCTAGGAAAGCCTGTGTTTCCTTCTTGATGGTCAGTTGGGACGTAGCTGCTATTTTGTTGACCATGTCCATTGGAATCTGGCAATGTCCATCTTGCCATTTTACTCCTAAAAACTGAATTTACTGGGCAGGTCCCTTGACCATACTTTGTTTTATGGTAAAACCAGCCTGCAGGAGGATTTGGATTATCTTCTCCCCTTCCTCAAAAACTTTCCCTGCTATGTTCCCCTATATGATGATGTCATTGATGTACAGCACAGCAAGTGCTCTGGAGCCTCACCCTTTTCCGGTGCAGTGTGGATCAGTCCGTGGCAAATAATGGGGCTGTATTTCCACCCTTGGGCCATTCGGTTCCAAGTGTACTGGACACTTTTCTAGGTGAAGGCAAACTTGGCCTGCATTCTGCTGCCAAAGGAATGGAGAAGAACACATTATCAATGTCAGTGGTTGCACCACTTTGCTGCTTTGGACTCCAGTTCGAACTGAAGTTCCAGCATGTCCGGCACAGCAGCACTTAGTGGTGGTGTGACTTCGTTCAGGCCTTGAGAGTCCACTGTCAGTCTCCACTCTCCATTGGACTTAAGCACTGGCCAGATAGGACTATTAAAGGGTGAGTGAGTCTTGCTGACCACTCCCTGGCTCTCCACAAATCATCTTGTGAATATGGATGTTCCAACCTTAGATACAGAGAGGTGAAGTGTGCCTCTGTCCATACATGTGGAAAGGAATTTAAGATCGAATATACCCAAAAGTGAGATTAAGATAAAAACGAGGTCAAATGTTGGTATCCAAAACAATAATTCAACTTTATTTAAACTATCAAAGAGGCAGAGAGAGAAAGAAGGAAAAATAAAAGTGGGAAAAGGTAAGAATAATTATTAGAAGCACAGAAAAGAGTGTTATCACCATCATGAACTAAACACTGGATCTCATCCTTGTTGATAAGGGGAGAAGATCTCCGTCAGGTTGTTCTCTGGTCTTTTGTCTCTGCAGCATGAGTGGAGTTCTCGCAGCATGTGTTGGTCCTGCAGTGCATCCTGGGTCCAGCCAGGCTGGTCGCAGTGCTGGGGCACGGCTCATGTGCATCCATGGTGTGTGTGTCCACAGCGTGTGCCAGGCAGTGAGTGTGGGTGTGTGTGTGCCCCCGTAGCACGTGCCAGCTGTATGTGTGTTGCAGGGTTTCCTGCCTTAGTGCAGTGCAGCCCCGGCTCACCAGAATGTGGGGGAATCTCTGCAGTCGTACAGCCACCTTATAAGCATGGGGTCAGCGTGTCCCTGCGGCTGATGTGAGGGGCAGGGTTCCCGCCTTCAGTCTTTCCATGCAAGGTGTCGGTTCATGCAGCACTGCTGACAGTGCACTCTTGTGGGGCATCGGTACCTGTTGTTCT
The DNA here is from genome assembly GCF_001604755.1 of Lepidothrix coronata. NCBI lineage: Eukaryota > Metazoa > Chordata > Aves > Passeriformes > Pipridae > Lepidothrix > Lepidothrix coronata. Next base: position 251,593 of record NW_016690533.1, on the reverse strand, counting down.
TCAACCCTCGGCAATCCCACAGGAGAAGGGTTCTCTGAGAGGCCAGGCAAGGTATTCAGCTGTCTAATTTCCTCTGTCTTCATAGCAGCTATCCCAAAAGCCCTTTTGGGTCCTTGAAATACCCTCTCCTGAGGTAATCTATGCCAAGGATGCACAAGGCCTCTCATCACAACGGGGTGTTTTTGCCATTTATTCCCAGTCAGGCTCACTGTAACCTCCAGTACAGTCAGATCTTGGGATCCTCAGTCACTCCAGAAATACAGGTGGATTCTGTCCCTACATATCTTGATGGCATCAGGGTACATTGTGCGCTGGTGTCAACTAAAGCCTTATATTCTTGTGGGTCCGATATGCCAGGCCATCGGATCCACACAGTCCAATAGATTTGATTGTCCCTTTCCTCCACTGGAGGCGGGGCCACTCTAGTCCTGGTCATGGTACTCATTGTTCACTTCTTGTAAATATGACTTCAAGAGGATTGGACATAACATCATCCCTTCTATTCTTTCTGAGGTTGTTCTTCCTTTCCACTCATGTACCCATGCTGCTAGAGCAGAGGTGGATTTTCCATCCCTCTTCCTCACGTCTTCTGTGTGGTCATGCGGGTAAAACCACAGGTTACCTCGTGGTGCGTACCCTCTCTCGATCAGGGAGGTGCCTGCTCCTAATAACAGAGACTCTGGTGTGTACTGGCAGGACATGGGACATTTCCTCTTTTAATTGCTGGAAGTCCTTGGACAGTCTTTCCATGGATGAGACACAGGCCTATATTGGGGAGGAGATACTTTCTTCATGTAGCTGGAGTTTGGTAACCAAATTGTCCACTCTTTATTCTCCTTCCTTCCATGACATCACTGACAATGAGTTGGCATATGACGATGGCATGCTCCATAGAAACTCCTGCCACGTGATTTGGGTGCACTGGATGTCATTTGGATTTATGAGGGATTGCTCATTTGAATCCTTATAGATTGCCTCCAGCACTGCTAATTGCTCTGTGGTGGTCTGCAGGTCTTGGTGCGCTAAAAGGTCATACCTGCAAGATACTTTTCCCTCATGCAGAGAGCCTGCAGAGGCTGAGAGTTTCTGGTCTTTTCCCAATCCCTTGGTCAATGCCTGTGTCTCAGGAAAGGGATCCTACTTGTTTGGCTTCATTACCATTTAGTGTCACACCATTGGCCACAATATCCCAGCATTGGAGCAGCCAGGTCACCAAGGGCTCACCTGACTGCGGACTGTAATCTTTTTGCCTATCTCACAGGTCACCCAGGGATAGGGATTGGGTGATTATCTCTGGCCCTGTCCCTTCCTCTGGTTGTGGGGGTCCTGCTTCCTCTTCATCGCTCACTACACAGACTGATTTGGTCTTGGATTTCTTCTTCTGTATAAGGGGTGACTGCCACTGGCACAGGTTTTTCCTCCGGTTCAGCTGCAGTTTGAGTGGCCACAGTGCTTCTTGGTCTGCTTTCCTTCTCTTCCTCTGAGAGTGCTATCTAGTAACAAGCAGTGCCTGGTAAATAGTAGCCTGGGCCCAGCACCTTGCATAACTTCTCACCTCTCTGAAACTTCTCACCTCTCTGAAAATAACTTCTCAATCTCTGAAAAATGACAGAGCATTTTTCTTTCAAATATTCTGCCACTTTTTCAGGGTCCTGTAGTTATTCAGGGGTGAACTTCCAAACCATTGGAGCAGAATACTCCTTCAAAGCTGGCCCATTTTCTCTCACATTCCATGCCACTCATGACTATCCACCCCCATGGCAGGTCCCTGGACAACATCCTAGAAATTTCTGTCCTGACTCTAAACACGGTGTAGATCACACTGACTCTAAATGTGTTGGAGACGTATTAAGGAGACATAGCAGACACAGCAACAAGAACATGCTTTCTTTAATATCCAATTCAAATGAGAATTCAAAATTCTCAAAAGCTGTTGTAGTAGGCCTGAAGGAGGAAAGGGGGGTAAAAGGCTGGGGAAAATCATCCTCCCCTGTTCCCCCCACAGGCTGGGTACAATTAATGAATCCCCAGAGGTAGCAGCCAAAACCAGGGCAGGTGAACAACACTGTTTTACCTCCACATGACCCCCGTTGCCCTTGATGTTATAATGCCATAGACTGATACCACACAGGACATCAACAAAGCAATCCTGATCCCTCTCTGCTTTGAAAAAGAACATTGTAAGGAACACACAGTTCATACCCTGAGGTATATGCAGGGTTAGGTACCACACCCACATGAACAGACCAAGCAACATGATAACCAGGGAGTTCTGTACCTAATACACAAATGCTTAGATCAAAATTGTTTCCAACCCAATTGTTTCGGCAGATCCATTGTTATCTCAGCCCTCTTGTGCCTTATGTTGGGCATCAATTAAATGTAGTGGTTTAACACTAGCTGGGAATTAAACTCCAAATAAGCCACTCTTCTTATCTCCTAAGTCCTCAGCTGAAGGTTTGGCTTCCTGCCCAATGACTTTGAGTTTAATGTACTTCCGCCCCTCCCCTTCCCTGTCTCCCTCCAGTGAGAGAGGGACAAAGGCAGAGACTGTGGGTTGAGATAACAATTTACTGAAAGCAAACAGCAATGGAATAAGAAACACCCAGTAACAACAACATTAATAACAAAAGTATGCAAAAGAGAAGGTGCTTTACACACAAAAGGTGTTCACCACCTCAACTGAATTGTACGTGGCCACTGAGACAAAAACAAGATGGTGGACATTCCTGTGGCCCAGCAGTGACACACAGTTATTCCTGGGACAAAGGCAAGGTGGTTGACACTCTCCTTAGCCAGTGCCACATGGCCCTCCTGAGACAAAGGATGTGAGACGTTGACTGTGGCGAGCATTCCCCATCCCCAAGAAAATGAAAAACAGTGGCGGACAACCCCCCCAAAAGCTGGATCATCCACGTTGTGCCACCTGCTTTTCTGGACCGCTGGGCTCGGCTGTGGTCAACAGTCTTGGTTCTGCTCAGCTGGGCTGGGCTTGGGCTTGCCATCACTCCATTCCCAGACTACACCACTCAGCTCACCGCAACTTTTTTTTCAGAGCTGTGTCCTGGCTGCATTGACCAAGGAATGGGAAGGGACGGGTGGCAGAGGGACAAAGTCTTCAGCGCTGGTCACTGAGAGTCCACAGTACTACCACAACTTCTCCGAGGAGGAGGGAGAACAAAATGGTGCCGCTTTGGGGTGCGCTCACCTTTTCTCCCCCCAGAGCCATGCCCCCCAATGGTGATGTGGGTGGTACAGAATAGCCCACCCAGCTCTAAGCTCCGCCCCCTTCCTGCAGCCAGGACACCTTTATTTGAGGTTTTTGGGCATGAATTCTGGCAGTTCAAGAAAACCCTGTAAAAGTCTCAAATCAAATAAAATGAAAATATACATGGATTCTGGAGTCTAATGAGTCTTTACGTTTTAGTTTGACATCATGACCATACAGTAGGTGAGGAAAGGCAGAGCATTTGGATCTCTTAAGGGACAGGCCATGGAGTGGGCAGTCAGCCTTATGGTCAGGTGGGCTCTGTTTCAGAGCTTATAGTAGTGCATATTAATACGACTTTTATTTATACATAGAAGTTTAGTTTGCTACTTGTCACAGTGTCTTCTTACTCCATCACCATGTAGGTCTGGTCTGAGATGACCAGAATATGACTGAAGCTTTGATTTGCTTTTCACTTAGAACTACCTTTGCTAAATTAAAGACTGGGGAAAAAAAAACCCCAGCCTCTGGATGGTTGCTGTCACTAGAGTCCATCAGGTACTGATAACTAAAGGTGTTATTTTGGAGATTTCTCTCAAACATATCATTCCAGTTTCTTTCTGGAGTTACAAAGAAAAAAAACCAGAAACGTAGCAGATTTCCGTAGTACAGAATGTTAAACTGTTTTGAAGTGTTCCTTGTGTTAATTATCGCTGCCAGCAACTATCAAAATACCAGTTGTCAGTATCTTCCTTATACCAAGTAATTGTTCTGCATGCCTGAAATTTTGAAAGTCAGTCTTCTGTGGAAGCTCAGTACACTTCTGAGACTCTGAAGTCCAACTTTATCTGGTTTGTTGTTGCATTCATTCGAGGCATGCTAAGAATGCCCTTTTCATTCCTCCAAAATGCTGGTTGAAGGCTCATTCCACAAATGAAGGGTTGTCAGTTGTAGAAATGAGATTCTTGATGCCAGTCAGTAAAATGCAGTTCTGTGCTGCTTCAGGAACTCCCTAGCCTGTGGCATGCTTTCATTATAGGTTACTTGTTAACTTCCAGTTTAAAAGTTCCATTTTACTTCCTCTGGCTTAAAATAAAAGTACAGCCATAAAATTACCAACTTGCTAGTAAAATATTTAAATGTCCAGTGCTTACTTGGAAAGGAACAATTTGGATTTGTGGTTCTCAGTGATACAGTTTGTATTTAAGGATGTTAAAATGCCAAAAAATAGATAATTTTAATACAGTTGGACTTCCCAAATGCCTGCTCTAGGAATCTGGCATCTCTGTTTACTTGAGCTGATGATAAACGTAGGAGAGGATTAGTTTTGCCCCACCTCACCTCTCCTGGTTTAGCTGTGCCAGGTTTAATCTTATTCACAAATGTAGAGGAACTGACAACCAAAAGTAACTGTCTCCTGTTACTTCAGTTTTGTATTTGTAGCTTTACCAGTCATGGCCACAGCACCTCTCTTACAAATAGGTGAATTTGTAAGGATACAAACTGTGTTAGAGGCCTGACACCCCAGGGACTGGAGATTTGGTGCTTGACTGCCTCTGTCAGCTCTTGGAAACACTTGCACCAGACCATGGCTGAGACACCTGTACTGTTCAGGTCAGGTAAACAATATAAATTCGATTGGGCTGCACATTTTGGAGTTCACTTATCTGAGATTTTGCAATAGTAGCTTTTTGTCTTTCTAATTTCTAGATAAGAAAATCTAATTTCTGCCTGGTTAAGCAGTTTTAAATTTACTTGTGGTTTTCTGTCAAATACCCTAACTAAAATGGAGCAGATTATTAGACTAACAGGGCTTCATATGCTTTAAAGGTTGCTTATTTACAAGGTAGTAATATTATTCCAATATTGACATGGCCAGAGAAATGGATACCTCATTTCATATGATCAATTTGTTTCTGAGGCCCAAGAAACTAAATTTTACCAAAACCACTTTGAATACTTCGAAATCTTTATTAACAACCACAATCCAGGCTTTTTTGCCTGACTATAACTTAGTTCCCAAATTGTCTCTCCCTGTTTTCAGCTTTTAAATCACAAATTGGCTTGAATGGTAAATAGAGGGTTTTATTTGAGAGTATAAGAAAATAATAACATGCTTATTTAAACTTAAGATATGTGAATTAGATGTGTACAAAGGAGAGGAAATCTGACATATACTTGCAGATGTCTTCAGAAAAAGTTAAAGAGACAGCTTGTCTGTATTGAGGCTAATATGAGAGCCTACAAGCTCTAGCAGATGGAAGAAGAAATGACAGCAGAAAACAGAACTGAGAGGTCTAATAACTATCACGTATCTAAAGTTTGGCTTCTGAAGCACCAAGTGTAGTTCTACCATGTCTTTGAAGCGAAATAGAGCAGGAAGGAAGATTAAAAAATTAGTAAATTAGGGAGAGTAGTAATGATGCAAATAAAACACAGGCGGTATAAGAAGAGAGGGATTAGGAAGGCTGTTTTCTAAATGATAGTATTAAATGTATAACCTGAGGTAGGGAGTGGAGTGTAAGATGTTGGATAGGAGAAGTGCTGTGTGGGTAGGCACTGATTTCACAAGTGACAGATCCATCTGACTTTAAGTCAGCAAAAATGTTTAAATTTCAGTACTTGGGGAAGGCATCCCGTTTTATTTCTTCCTTTCAAAGAAAAGAACTGGGGAAAGCTGTCCAGAGAGAAGGTAGAATTTTGCATTGGTACAAAGCTGTCTGATCTGTTGTCTAAAGAGAGAACCGAGAAAGGACAAATTCCAAGATAGTCCAACAATCTTATTAGGAAATAACTTGTGTATTTAAGAAAATTAGTTTTCACTTCTGCATGATAAAAAGCTGAGATATTGTTTCAAACAGCATCTTCTAAATGGTACGTATATCACGGGTTTATGTTCAGTTGCTTAGAATATATGTTTATACAGCAAGGTTAATGAAGTTCAGCGTTCAGTAAAGTTCTTCTTAGCCAGAATGCAAATATTAAAAATGTATCACAGTATTAATGAATCACAAGAAAAAAGTAGCTCGTCTGGAATATTGGAATGGAAAGTATCATCTAAACTGCGTGCACTGAAGAGAAACAAGCTGTTTTGTAGGAAGAGCATGGGAAGCATGGGACCAAGAGAGTGGGATTTGGCCTTGTTTTTCTACTGAGCTGCTATGTTCAAGTAATTTTTCACCTTGCCTCAGTTTCCCCAGCTGTACCAAAAAACCCCAACAACCTACCTCACAGGGGTGTTGTGAGGCCAAAGCTGTTTGTCAGGGGCTGGGGCTGATGAAAGGTTCTACGGAGGACTAAAAATCTTTATTAAAAGATCTTTATATTAGCTTTCATTATAGTATTTTAATACTTCTTTGGCAAAGGCTTATTTCTATAGAATGTAATATACATCCTATTTAAATATAATGTAATTAGACTTATTTTAGTATGTATGGGTAAGGGGAAAGTTCAGGCTGAGTACTCTATCTGGTATTTCATCTCTTCAATTATCTGTGCAACCCAAATGGCATATTAATATGAGGCTCTTTGTTTTCATGTGGAACATACTGAAGTCAATATTGTTATATTTTGTGAACTCCATGACTGAAATAAAATCCTGCTCACAGTTGATAGCCATCTCTTATAATGTGGCTGTTTTAAAGTTTGTTCAAATCATGTGAATCAGAGATGTTCATTCCTAAGTGGTATTTTGTCATAGAAATGTAGTTTTCTTCCCCTTTCCATGTCCTGCTCTTTATTCTTTCACATATCTAAGTTGAAGTGGCATGCAGGTACAATGGAAATATAGGAGAGAGAATAAACTTCAAAACTTGTAAAATCTGGTACTAAGGCAGACAGTGGAGGAAGAAGGTGAAGGGAATGAACCGAAGGGAAATACTTGCCCATGGAGGGTTTCTGTGAAACAGATAAAGGAAAGAAATGATCAGAAAATAGAGCTGAGAGGGGTAAGCAGAGGGACAGGTAAGAGAGGAAGGAATACAGATAAAGAAGAGGAGATTACCCTATTTACTGTTATCTCCTGGTTTATCAGTTAACTGCAGCTGAAGGAACATGAAGAAGTAACTTATGAATGTGCCCTTGTCTGCTGTTGCTGGTGATTTCAAGGTTCATTGCTCAGCTTTTACAGTGGGCCCTCAAATAGAAGCAGAGAACACGATGGTGGCCTGCATGCAGAAAAATTAGAGCTGTGGTGGGTCTGGGACAGAGATGAGGCCCAGCAGCTCTCCTACTGATATTTTTATCATTGCAGTACCTCTAAGTCAGTTGTTAATGTGCATCAGCTGTGACAATTCTCTGTCAGAATTTATTACTGTCAAATTTCAACAAACTATAGCAGTTGCTTCAGAAGAAATGTGTAACTAGCTGAATAATAAGCACTGAAGAATAACACAGGGGCTTTTTTGAATAATTATGGTGGTAATGCATTATATTCAGGTCAACATATTGGTAGGCAGCTTAAAATGACTTTGAGGTGATATCTTGTTATACAGTGGGAAGGAGAATTACTTTTAAGATGTTTATCATCTATTCCCTTCTTAAATAAACTACCTTGGTCTTACTGTCTTCCCAGCTACAAAGAGCTGCTTCTACCATTCTCTCACCCTTTTACTCCCTGTATTTTTCTAATAGGCCACTTTTTTTTTAAGTTCCTGATGAAAGAGCAAATATTCATTGAGGACCTCTAAGACAAATAGATGCTGTAATATTTTTCCGTATTGTTCTGTCTTTAATACAGCCTAACATCTTACTCGCTTTCTTGACTGCAACTACACACTGAGCAGATGTCTTCATCAAGCTGTCCATGGTGATGCCTAGATCGTCCCCCTGAAAGATCACAGCTAACTCAGAATCCACCAGAGCATGTATGAGTGGTTTTAAACCTTTCCAGTATTCATTGCCTTGGGTTTATGTTCTGTTGACATTCACTTGCCCCTTAATTGCCAAGTTTACAGAGTTAGTTAGAGTATCCTGGCAATCACCATCAACCTAATAACTTCTATGGGGATTGGCTTTTGCCATCTGATGTACTGAAATCTTCAGTTTTGTGTACATAATCACTTCTCGCCAGTGATTAGCATGGCAAGCTCTTACTAATTTTTACTCAATCTGACCTTTTGTGTTCCTTTTCCTGTCTCCTGTCTTCTGTGTTGAATTTTCTTTCTAGCTCAGTTGCAGCAATGAAGTCATTGAGTTGTAACAGTTTGCTTTATTTCAAATGACTTGTCTACAGAAAACTGTTAGTTAAGATGTTGTCATAAGCTTCCTTTTTTAAATTAAAACAAATCACTTATTCTGTATCGCTTTCAGAGTATGTACAACCATAGCAAAATTATTCAAATCATGAAAACAGGCTGATACGAGAGAAAAAAATGTATTGAGAAAGAGTTAAAACATATACGAATCTGGTCTCCCAGAGCTTAACTTCAATGGAGTTATTTGTCATGAAGTCGGTTTCTTTAAACCTTTATTTGAGATCATGTCACTTGAAGTCTAGGTTGAACGGCTATCAAGTGCAAGGGAACAAGGCCCGTAGCAAACTTGTTTTTAATTTTTGGGCTATTCTCCTCCTTGTGGCAGAGATGAAGCAGATGTATTACTTGGGCTCTGGCCAGCAACCAGCTGGGCTCAGCCATTCTTAATCTAATATACCTGCTGTAGTATTCAACTGGACATTGAAACTAGATTACAATATTTGAGATGAAGCAACACTGGAGGGCAGGCTTAGTCTTTGTGGTTTGTTTCACATCTTTATTCTCACCTTGTGCTTCAGAGAACATGCAGCTGTAAGTAGTGTTCAATCTCTAAGCACTGACTGCATTTACCAGTCATGTTACATTTATAGATACAAAGGAGGTGTTGTCAGGGCAGCCTCAAGCCTGTTTATGTGCATAGCCTGCCAGTGTCTCAGTATCAGAGAACCATATCCTAGAGAACAGCTGCTTTCTAGTACTGGTTGAAAAGAATGTACCTTGGATTTTGCATCCAAATAACTGTGTCTGTAGGTGTTCTATTACAGCAGGTACTAGTATTCTGTCAAAAACCAGCTGTGGCTGCTGGGGGTTTATTAAGTTGGCAAATAGGTGTTGAGGGTTGGGGTTTTTTTTTATTTTTTGAGGAAGTGCGGGGGGGGAAAATAGAGCTGATAAATCTGATAGTTGTTAGAATGTAGTACTTTGTACCCTCTCCCACACCTCTAAGAGACTCATCTCTGCTGCTACACTCACCAAAGCCCTGTCTTGCCACTGTAATTCCGTATTGTGTTAATTACTAACCACCCAGTAACCTTCAGGACTGACAAATTCTTCGACCATGCACTGTGTCTTTAATCTGGGAATGAGGTAAAAGGCAGACTGGCACAACAGTGTTTTCTAGGTAATTGGTTCTGCTCATTTTTTCCCTGCAACTCAAAACCCATCAGAAATCTGATTTGACCTCTCCTCACCCTAGGGTATTCCCTCCTTCTGTTCATCTACATTATTACCATGCCAAGGATTTCTTAGGTGCCTGAACTATTCACCACTTATTTAGAAAGCAGCAGGCAAGAACTCCTGTGTCTCTAACCTGCTGCATTTCTTCTGTCAGGGTTGTAGTATCACAAACATTGCAAAATTGCCTAGCAAGTAAATGCAATCTCCTTGAAGAATTGAAACCTAGAGCCTCAGAGGCTACGTGGGAGCCCCATTCCCACTGAATACAGCAAAATGAAGGCAGTAGCACTGCTCACAGTACAGCACAGCTCAGCTGTGGAAAGGAGTAGGGTTGCATGACTGGTAACGTGCTAGCTTAAACAAAACTGTCTTACCTGGACAGCACAGTCTAGCCTAAAGCATTTTAATTTTTTTTTTTTTTAATGACGAGATGACTGAGGGAAGTATAGTAATAGGACATCTGTAAGTGGGGAAAAAAAAAAAAAAAAGAACTGAATTTGCTTTCAGCAATGTACCAGAATGTCTCACCACCAGACTTCACAAGAAGAAATGAAGATAAAGCCATTTGAGTGCTTATTGTAGTGCAAAAGAATGATACTGCCTGGCTGGGAAAATGGTTTGGCTGGGAGCCCATGGAGCACAGCAGAAACTGTTTCAGCAAAGTAGAGTACAATATGATCTTTCTGAGAATCCCTGTGTGGACCCCACAGTTAACACAGGAACCTAATGGTGCCTGTATATTTATATGATTAAGTTTATAGTCATAAATTAACTTCAAAGCCTGAACTATATATATCTATTTTTTGTCAGTAGATTTTTTTTACCCTGGTTTACCTATCATGGCTTCTGCATATGACAACTTCTAACTGTGCAGTGCACACACCTGTTGTTGTCCTTTTGTCCCATGTTAGAGTAATGGTATGAAACTCTGTAAAGCACTTTCGTGATGTTTCCTGTGAAGAAAGCTGAAGAAAATAAATTTATCTTAACAGCACCAACTGAATTTATACCTCCCAAGTTTGTCTTGCTTTTGTTGTGTTCGTCTCTGTGACATACAGACAGCAGTGTGCTGGATTCGAGGCTCAAGGCAGAAGAGGTGCTGGCTCTGGCTGGAACAGCTCCTTTCTGCCTTTGTTCCCCCAGCACTCCCTCCCTGTCCTCCTGCGTTCCCCCTAAGTTAAAACCAGTGTCCAACAGGGCAGTGCACACTGGAGAACAGGTAATGCTCAGATGCCAGGTTACTGTTTCCACTGGAGGTTGGTATGTGGCTGATTTTAGCTACTCCCCTTCTGCCCTGCCCCCAGGATTCACAACAGCTGCAGGAATTGTGTTTCTCCAAGACTTCTTTAAAGCTTCGCTAAGTGGGTCAGGGAGTGATTTTTTTATCTGTAAAGTGAGAATAGCAGCACCACCCTTACACAGCAGCTTCTGGGGACTGGGAAGAAAAAGTCACAGAAACCTTAGGTGTTGCCTGGTAATATTCACACCTATTTAAAATGCCTGCAATGCAAAGCAGCATTTCAGAGGTAGAACAGAGTGAAATACGTGAAATACAGTTAATTCAAAGTTAATTTTAAGTTAACTCAAAACATGATATAATGCATTAATAGCAGCATTATTTTCAGTCCATTACTGGACTTGAAACAAGTCAGATGTTTGACATCCACAAACAGCAAAAAGCATCAAGCTGTTATGAGCAAAAAAACCAAATCAGGTGATAAGGCTGTAGTCACTGCAACTCAACATGGCAATCTTGCCACAGCCAAGCCTCCACTGATGGGGGCACAAATTTCATTTTTTAAAAAGAATCTAATCCCTCACATTCATTTGCAGTCCTTCCTGACAATTCCTTCAGGTCATCCTGACAGTGAGTTGCAGAGCTCACTGACAAAACATCCACTGCACTGAAGCAGGAAGCAGAAGCAGGAAGTACAGCCTTGCACACAAAGACAAGCTGCCCTCCTATTCTCTCTCACCTGGAGACTCACAGCTCAGGTCCCTTGTCCCTTCCCCCAGCAGCAAAGGGTTAGTTCTCCCCAGCCTAGAATGATTTTCCAGGTTAAAGTGCAGGGCTTAGATGCTTGTGGCTTGGTCTTGGATCTTCAACAGATACTGGTGCAAAGACATTCTAGAAAATTATATTCAGCAGCTAGAAAATAAAAGTAGAGTGCACCCCCTGCCTTCAAAACAAGGAAGAGATGAACTGAATAGACTTCAACTGTTACTTATATTTTCTGAGACAACTCCACCGGTCCTGTGCATATGGATGCTGTGCTTTTCTGCTCAAACACACTGTGGCAATCCCAGCTGCTTAAATACAGCTCCTCAGATTCCATGAGCACAGACTAACTCAGTGCACTCACATACACTAAGTTCAGTAAATAGAGACCCAGACCCCACAGTTACTGAAAGGTCAAATACTTTGTCAAATATTGTAGTTGTCTGACTAAGAACATTTCCAGCTGCCGGAAATGGAAGTCTTTGGCTCTGGTTTCTGCCACAGACTCAAACAGGGAGCATGGTCAGACAAACTTCACCTCTTGGATAATAAAGTTGGCTCTATGTTTGTTGAGCAGATTCATTAGCACTCAGGTCAGCAGCACCTCAACAGCACCTCTGATCAATTGAAATAATTTATTACACCCTCTATGAGTACAAAAATTTACAAGTCAGGTTTTTTTGTCTGTCTTCCCCTTCCCCTCCAACAGAAAATACCAAAAGAGGAAAAATTACTGTATTAATGTAAAATCTAAGTCCATTACTGTATGTGAAATGCAAGAAAATTCTTAGCAACTGGTATTTTCCCCAAAACACACAGATAAAAGATGTGATAAGCATCTTACAAAGTATTTCTTAACTATTATTATACAATGGTGTCCCCAAACAAAATCATTAGTGGGACAGTTTGGACATTTATGAGAAAAAGAATTTTTTGGATGAGTTCTTGCCACATTTTTAGATGCTACCAGTAACCAAAGCAATCTTTCCTATGAGTATTACTGTAAAGCTCTTTTAATCTCAGGACAAATTAGAAGTGAAACTCAAAGCTTTTAGTTTTTCTGATGAGAATGAAAAAATATAAATATGAATTTAAAAATGTACAATTTAAGAACAGAGAATTTGCTCAGTGCATTCTGGATCGCTTGACTCTGCTCATTTCTCCTGGTGCTTTTCTTTTCTGAGATAATCCAGTTCCAAGAGCTGTGTTATCCTGAAGGTGAGACTCAGCTTCCGGCAGGCAGTAAGAATCCACAGGGGGAGGTGGATCCTTCAACAGAGGAAGAAAAAATGAGTGGGTTAGTTCAAGAAGCTTCTGAGAAGAAAGAAACAGCTCATTAGTTGCCTAAAACTGAAAATAACAAAATGAGCATTGCACACCTAACGTTTTGAATATGTTTTGCGAGCAGTTTCATACCCCGCAACAGATCCCACTGCCAGCACCAGAACATGCTGCAGCAGTTAAATTTGAGGCTACAGATCAAAGCCCTCGGTGTAGGCACTCTGTGGCCACAATTCCTGGCAAAGGAGGCACGTGACTGGATTCAGGGGGCTGGGTCTGAGGGAGGCCTGTGGGGTCGTGGAGAGCGGTCTCAGGCATGCACACCTGGATGAGGTAGTCAGCGATGTACTCCGGCTTCAGGCAGTTCACTCCTTGGGCTGCTGCCTCTGCCACATTAACCCTGCTGTCATCTGGCTTCAGCTTACTGAAGTCAGCAAAGAGATGAGTTGCTTCTTTAAAGAGAGATACAGAATGACCAGAAAACACCTACAGACAAAACACAACAGACAAAAATGAGTTTAGTTTTGTTTCTTCCCCAAGACAAGTGCAGTTCATGACCTTTAATTTCACTCATCAAATTAACTTGAAATCAATGGGAAATAAAATACCATTTACAGCTGCATTCTATACCATCACATACCTTCCCAGAAGAGTGATCCTTCTCATCAGAGCAGGGCACAGAAATTCTATCCCCAGTTCCCACCAGCACTACTGACTTGCGTTACTTCAGACAAGCTCCTCTGCCTGACCATTTCCAAAGTGAAGATGACATAGCTTTTTCCTCCCACCTTTGACCATGTCTTAGCTACCCTGTGCAAGCAGTTTAGTTCATGAAGACCTTTTACTCACATGAAAAATGCCCAGCACAGTTTAACAGAAAGAAAAAAAAACCCACATAATTAAAGAAACACACATACATTTCATTATTTTTTTCAAACAATTACATACTTGTGCTCCTCCCGACTGAAGAAGGCGCCTGAATCCTGCCTCCTTGGTTTGATCAACATTCAGGATCACTTTCCAGCCACTGAAAGCTCCCTAAAGAAAAGACAATTTAGTCAAAAGTTTGCTGGTACTGAAAAAGTACAAAGACTTAATGGATCTATAATTTGTCCCTTTTGAGAATATCCATCAGATAAAGACTTGCAATTACCTAGTTTTGTCTTTAAGTGTAAATGTCAGAAAAAAAATTCACAGAACATACAGCTATTGGGCCACAGTCAGGCAGCTTGCCACCAAACCCTCTCACAGCCTGCACAGCAAGATGAGCAAACCAATCTATGAAAAGACCCTTGGCAATGAGTATGTTTTCCAGAACACTAGACACTCATTTATAGAAACTTACCTTAAAAAAAAAATTACTTGGAAACATTTCTCCCTGTTCCCCCACCATGCACTTAGTTACAGTAACAGCATCGAGGGCCAAGTGGTTGCCTCCTACAAACACTCACTGTGGTTTCCAAGTAGGCAAAGAGGTAGGCAGGATTTGCTACAAGCATTCATTTAAAAAAGATTACTGTAAAACCCACGCAAGTCAAGATTTATCCTGATGTAACTGAAACACCTTCCAAAGAATGCTCAACTGCAACGCCTGCTTTGAGAAAAGAGTTAATTTGGGGAGTTCAAGTCCCACTTCCAAAAATCTCACTGAAAGACTATGGAACTTGCATCACGAAAATGACGGAAGGTGCTTTAGGAAAGGTACCAGTACCAGTTGTGGTTTCCTCATAAAGCTCAGTGAGGTTGGCTCCTCAGTCAGTGCTCTGAAGCATAAATATCATCTTCCTGGCTGAGGGACATTTACATACATAAGTAGCCACATTCCAGCTTTGCAAAACATGAAAAATGGTTCAGGAGGAGATTAAGACTTTTAATACACCAGCATAGAAAGTTTAAAAAAGAAAATGAAAATTACTTAACTGGAATATTTTCAGACAAGACATTTTGTTCTTGATAACAAGACAGGTTACCTTCCCCTGCCAGTTAAGTTTCCAAGTTTCTTGGTGACAATCCCTGTCCTGTCCACCCACACTGTACCACTTAAGGAGTATCTATATACCTCGACAATGCCCGTTTCTTGCCTCCCTTTATGAATTCTTTTCCTCCACCTCATGGCTGCCAGTGCTAGTTTCTTCTGGTTTACATTGATTGCAGGCAAAACATTAAGTATGGAATTACTTCCCCACTCGTAATCTTCTTCCTGGAACAAGCATAAACTTCAATTACAAAGCATTCCTGCCAACTTTACCAGCAGAAAAATAGATTTAAAAAACCCACACCAAACAGAACCCCCCCCAAAAAAACCAAAACCGACAAAAAACCCCCAGAACAAATCCCATCTCACTCTAGCTTAATATATGGATTTTATTTGGCCAAAACAGCTCTAGGTAAAATTGGAGATACGGTTCTTAATTGCACATATGTATCTAAATAACTCACATTTTCTGCAACATCAAATCATGTACACAACCAGATTCCTGTTGCAGTTACCTACAATGGAATTCAACAGCAGGGCAAAGCAACTCACTACTCTGCACACCACTGACTTTTTATTTCTGCAGTGCCTTCTAAAAGAATGAAAGTTGGTTTTGCTGCATAAAGATATGAACAGTCCACAGGCATTATTTTAAAGTTCACCTGGTCAATGTAAAAGAACTGCTTGACCCAACAAAAATAACAGGGAGGTGAAGAGTCTGAATAACTAGTGTTCAAAAATGTTTATGCACATGGTCATAGAGTCAGATTATTTAAAACTAATATATGTTCATTTATTGAAAGGATCAACATTTAATTCCTGGTGTAACAAAATCCATGTAAATTTAGCTGATACCAGGGAGAATTTACCAAAAAGTACTCAAAACCCTCAATTTTCAAAAGCAACTATAAAAAGTATAGGTATTTCATTTATCTTATATGAGGAGTTTGGTCCAGAACTAGTTTTCAGACAAAAACTTTACTGACTTTGGATTCTCTAAAACTCCCAAGACTCAGGCACCGTAAACTGCTAACTGGGTTTGAGAGGTTGTCTTTTCCTACTAGTGCAAAACAAGAACAAATGCAAAAAGGTACAACATAGTAATGTCTCAGTAATAGGGTCACATGCCTGAACAAAGCAGCCAGCTCCTCTACATGCCTCCAGGTAGGAACGGTGAAGCACCCACTTTCCAGCTGCCATCGAAGCCAAGAATTTTTCATTTCGAAGAGGATGTCCCACAACAATGTGTGTGCAACTTGGATCAAAGTACTGCTTCTCAAGTACTATTCCACCTTGAAATGAGGAATGAATTTGATTCAAATTACCCAAGAGTCATGCTTGACCACAGAAAGGATCAACTCAAAGTGAGAATTATCTGAATTCAGATAAAAATATACTTAACTCAAATTTACACTATAAGTATTGTAATTGAAATGACATGGGCAGAAGCTGGCAAGGAGGGAGAAGCAGCTAGGAAAGAGTGGCTCTGTAAAGTGCCACTGCAACACAGACAGGAATGGGAGACACCAGAGGACAGCAGATCCTGGGTACTCCCAACATTAAAGAATGAGGCTGTTGTGGAGACAGCTATAAGAAAGTTGCCAGAAGACAAACCCATTGCTGTTTTATGGCAAAGCTGATCACTCACATAATAATGATACTATATTCAAAGAATCTCTCACAGGCACAGAAAGCCATAAAGTTGAGACCTCAAATCTGATAAGTCACTAACAGAAGCCCTTCCTTTTCCCCAACAAGCCACAACTGAGCAGACACATAGTATTCTTTGCATTTCACAAATATCTGGTACCTAGTTCCTCAATCAGATGGGAGTAATCAAATCTTTCTTGAGGATTAAGAGAAGACAGCTGAAATTTACGGTGTTTTTCTGGTTCTTCATCAGCCTTCTCATCTTCTGTAACAGCCTAGAAATACAGTAACAGATTTTGAAAATATGACAGAATGATTAGGTTGACAGCTGACTATGTCTCTGCCAAACATTCTGGGTTATTTTTATATTAAGTTTTCTTTTAGCTGGGAAAAGCAGAATCAAACCTGTCAATCACTTGACAAAAAGCCTGGATCTTATAAAATCATCCTTGGGCTCCTGCTTGAACATCCTCTTGGTTCTCCCTTTCTTCAGGGCACAGCTGAACCAATCTGTCATAAAAACTAATCCTCCATTCACATCTACCAGATGCCAGGTTGAACACATGAGGAAAGCATCACTTATCTATCACACTGCCTCATTCATTCAGAGTTTCCATAAAGTCTGAATTTTATATTCTTTGAGGGCCTTTCCACTAACATGACATATTATGCCCCTGAAGACACAGAGCTGCCTAAAGTTTGAGCATTAGATGATGCATTGCAGACAAAGGACTAACCTCATTGTCCTTTCCCTTTTCAAGGTCACAATAAAATAGAATTTTAAACCAGGTTTTTGGCAGAAGAATAATTTTCCATTTGTACCTAAACATAAAATTCCAGATACCACCAAGGAAACCTTGGCCTAACCTTTATTCCATCATCCTAACGTGGCTGGAGGAGTTCCAAGTAATACACATAGTAACTCTTCACTCCAAAGCCTACCTTAGTGTTCCAGCATGAACTAACAGGACAAAAACCTTTATTTGTCTGAACAAACAAGCTTTATCTATTTGAGCAAACACTATTTGTTCAAAATCTCAAAGAAAGGGGGAAAAAGAAATAGTACTGCACAAAAGTAAACCACTTCAAGATTTTAAATGCAGATATTCACCTATTTTATACTCACTGTCAAGTTCAAAACTTCTTAAAGTGTCACTACATCTGTCAGAAGACAAATCATTATAAACATTTCTTCATATGACAAACCTTTTCTTTGGGCTGTGGTGCCACAGGAGGGTTAGCCAGTGGGAAAGCAATGGTGGGGGCCTGTGGAGTGGGAATCAAGTTATCTTTAATTGGTGTTTCAGGATCTTTACATACAGGATTCTTTAGATCTTCAATCACCTCTCCATCTCCAGCCTCAGGAAGAGCTGTGAAAGTAAAGCACTGTTGCATGACTTGTCTTTGGAAGAATATAATTATGGATAAAGTAAAAAATAAAAATAAATAAAAACCCCCACAACTGCTGCTACAACGTATACAGTTATATTTCACCACTACCTTTCATAAAGATGCTCTTCCTTATACCACAAACCACCAACTGCAGTATTGCAGACTCCTGTCCCCAGATGCCTTGCTTTGAAAAAAACCTGAAAACCTCAAATGACCTGATTTCTCTGGCTAAACTGCACTGATTTGGTTGAACAAAAAAATCAACTGAATGCATTTAGGTAATTTTCTTCAACCCTCTGTAGGACAAGGGCCAGTTTTCAGGAAGACTACTGCCACAAGCAGAAACTCTACAAGTAGATTGGTGGCAGGAGGGAGGAAGTGAGGAGAGAGAAATAAAGGATTCCATTACTCAGAACAGGAAGAAAGCAAAAACAGATAAAAAACCACCTGGTTTTGGCAGAAAAAGCATGTTGCTTCCTTAATCTTAGCAGTAGACTTAAGACTTCGAGAAGAACAGGGAATATAGATAAAGTATCTTCACTGAGTCCTGACCCAAGCATGTCCACCAGCAACTCAACACATCTCGTTTTTTGGATGTGTGAGTTATCGTCCTATACCCCCATTCTTCACCTATGAATATTTTCACTACAGTGAAAAACATTTTGCTACTGGTATTCCCATTTGAATTCCACTATACCTACTTAAGGTGTTACCTGGAAACCAGCTGTGGTTCCAAAAAAACCACCAAAAAACTTTGGAAGATTTTATGAAGATCTTTTTTTTGGAACCATGGCAGTCTATTTTTAGACAGGCACTGCCTTGGCGTTTGGCCACAAATGGACAGGAAAGCTTCTCTCTAAAAAACAGCAACACATAATAGAGCTCAAAGATGTAAAATTGTATTTTAAAAGTCTCAAAGAACAAATGGATGCTGTCACAAAGAACCAAGGATATTGCATTTCTGATTTTACCTATACCAGCAATCTCTGCATCCGGTACAGATCCTCTGAGGGCAGACTCATCCACATTCTTATTGGAGTTACTCTGACCTTGCTCAGTGTACTGGGAAGAACTATTAGGCCACTGAAAGTTGCTGACAAGTCTTGCTCTCTCCTCCCTTGCAGTAGGATCATCCCAGACGATCTGCTCACTCTGGGATGGCTCTGTGTTTATATCTGCGAGTGCCTGACGGGATTGCCTAAAGAAAAAAGCACAGGTACCTTAAATACCCATCCTAGAAGGCAATGTGTTAATGATCACATCAACTCTAACATCCAAGTGACTTCACAGTCACTGGAATGGCTGGAAAGGGGAAAATTTCAGTATAAGAGCTATTCTGGCATGCTGGCTTTGTGAACCCAAGTGTCAGTTTGGCTGAAAACAGGCACACAGAATATCAGTAGATGCTTTTATTATGTGCTTATTAATAAGTTATTACCAAATCAGTGTACTTTACTCTTTACTGAGCCTATTTATTTCCAAACAAACACCAAGCTACATGAATAATTTTGCAAGACTTCCATTACTTTTTTAGTGTACATCAGCATGATAGAATAAAAATTCTATCCTCTGTTTAGAGAGAAAAGAAAAATAAAAGAGAAGAACCATGCACAAAGGTGCTTTGCGGGAATACCTACTACTTGTATATGACCTACATGCTGAAATATTGCAGCACTGCTTTCTTCAAAATCTGTAAGAACATTAATATGAACAAAAAGAAAATAAACCTGTTGGCATAATTCAACTCAAAACTAAAAACCAATCATACTATTCTGTGATTTTTTTGAAAAACAAAAAGGTACCCACTACGGATTAAGACAACGTTATGGCTTTATCTGGCCCATCCAGTTAAAGATTCTGAATCGTAAGAGAAGCAGCTCGAGTACATCAGTAGAGACAGACAATACACTTGAAAATCCTGAAGACCTATTCATGTTTCAGTGAATGTCTAAACATGCACAGGGAGAACAAAATAAGATACTTTGAAACACAAACCAATACCTTAGAGCTTCTAAGACCCTACTGCGGCCATTTCGCACAGACCGTGTGCTATCAGGAGTGGTTGGAGAACCATCAAAACTGCTCCTTGAAAGGGATCCTCTTTGCCCTTGTGGTTTCACCAGCGATGTGGCAGACATGATCTCCTGCAGCTGCCTTTGGAAGTTCTCCCTCATTTCCAGTGCTTGAGTTAAAACTTAAGAGAAGGAACAAAACTCACAATATCACAACTGTTATATTGCAACATGTGAAAAGTGAACGACTGTTCACTGTTTCAGTGAAAACTGGAATTCCAGTCAACCTCCCCTGGCACTGGGACAAAGAATGTACATTAAGAAGAGGAAAAGATACTTGGTAAAAAATATCTAGGAAAACTACGTATGCCCCAAGTCACCTATTCTTAGGCACAAGAAGAAATCTCCATTTGGTTGAACTGGACTTCTGAATTTGCTCACAGGATCTAACTTAGATCCACAATTCTCCAGGAACACATTTATTTACACAACATATACTCCAAAACAGCAATCTGCCATGTTAAAGATGAACTTCAGTGTTTTAAAAACAAAAACCCAGCAATTAAGTACTTTGCAATGGATGATCATGATTTTCTTGCAGGCTGACAAAGTCTTTAAAATAGAGAGGAAAACTCTTCCCTCACATCCAGCAACAGTAGTTGTACTTGACCAGTATGTAAATATGGTACCTAAAGCTTCTAGATCTTAACACTCAGCACCTGAAACTGTAAAAGGTTCATATTGACAGTTCCATGTTCCAAAACCATTTTGAAAACGTTTGAACAACTGAACACATTTTGAAAATATTTACCTCCTTTGGATTCACTGCTTACACTTTGTTCTTCCCCTGTAGTGATTGTTCCCTTTATTTGGTCAGTAATTATATCACCTTCAGCATCATCTTCATCCACTGGAATTATCTAAAGCCAATGAAGACAAGTTGATTTCTCAAAGACCAAATTTTTTTGCTTTTTAACCATGTTTGACACTTTTATAAATTCTGAAGGTTATTAATCTTGCCTTAGAGTAAATCTAACATTTCTGCTAATGCAATGATGGTAGAACAGTGAACAGTAGCATCAGTGACAATTCCTATTCCGCAGTCTAAATGTCTGCTAAGGAAGTTAACACTTTGGATTTCATTATCTACAAGAGGAGGCAAAGACTGAACCTACATCATCTCAAATTTGGAAAGCAGCTCCTGAAATGCCTGTGTATCCCTCCATCATCCTAGAAGAGGAATATTACAAATGCAAAAAAACCTTAAGGGACATCTGCAATAGCTACTATTAACTACTAGTCAAACCTGATTCAGTACATTGCTGAATAAGCATCAATGTTTTTTATTATTATATTAATATAACTATTAAGCAAACCAAATCACTTCAAAGAACATGAATTCTTATCACACATCATACCTCACTTTCCTCTGCTGGGTTTCCAGTTGATGGAAGTTTACTGGAGGAGGAGAGCCTGATGTCGTGCACTGCACTGATGTCCAGGCTCATTTTGGGATTGTAAGTGTGAGGGAAGAGAGATTCAGGAAGCCGTTTATATGCCTGGGCACTCTGTAATAACATCAGTTAATAACAGAAAGATGAGGAACTGATTTAGATAAAAGAAATTTCACACCTTAACAGGAAAATTTGTTTTCTCCTCATGGAGAACAAGGTAAAAGTGAAAACATGTCAGTCGATTTATTAGTTCTAAGCAGGATACAAAACATCAGTCCCCATACATGTTCAGGATAAATGCATACAGAAAATCCACTGCCATATAACTGGTTTTAAGTCTCCATTTCCCTTCACTTTTAAGAAAGGGAACAAAACAAGCTTCATACCTCTAAAAGCCAGTGTTCTGAAACAATATGTATACCCCGTTCTTTAACAGATTTGTACTCCTTATTGTTGTCATTCTGTCCTCCCTTGTAGATGAAGTGTGTTACTGTCTCATCAAAGCACCATCTAGAAGAGAAAACAAAATACAAATTGAAGACATCATTTCTATGAAAAAGTATCAGAAATCCAATTCAGAAATGTTCCTGTCCCTTGTTCAAGTTAAAATATTGTTTTGCCTATTTTTTTATGCTGCAATAAACAATAAGCTCACTGTCTTTCCCAGAAAAGACAGCATTCTTAGGCACAAGGATGTTTCACGACAGAACAACTTCTACGCTGTTTGAAAGCGTTCCTGAATAAAACTAAATTGGATAAACATATGGAAGAGGAGGTGTTTTGCTTTAGTTTTTGTTTTGTTTTTATTCAAGTAAGTGGAGTTTTAAATCAGTTTCTGAAATGTTGTCATATTGAGCTGCAAGTGAAATACTGACTCTTGAACAATATGTGCATGTACAGTAAGAAGTACAAAATAAACAAAATGAGGAATTGTAACTTTTAAATTGATAAAATCTAGTATTTGCTATTTAATGCTATCTAATGCTAGTATCTTCAGCATTTCTAAGCTACTACAAAACATAAGGCAACTTCCCTCACACGATGAATAATAACACTTATATAATAAGTCAAGTAACAAAACACATAAATCAGATTTATTGGAAGCAGAATTCTGTCTTAAATCACAAATGTTAGTTTGTAGTTTCTCTTCATGATAACCTATTTTTCTAAGCTTTTCTAAGACTGACCTAGCCATGCTTACAGTCCAGAAAATAATTCATTTTGAGCCCAGGAGAAACACACACAAATTCACATCAGATTCAGAATATAAAATATACAGCAAATGTTAAACCATTAAACCATCCAAAAGCTAAACTTCTTCAAATATGAAGAATAAAAAATAAAAAAATTCTGCAAATCAGGAAGACTTTCGGAGATAGACTTATCAAGAACACAAAGATTGGGACACGGCAGGGAAAGATGGCCTTACTTCACATTAGAAGAAGATGACTTTAAGATGCTGAAATGCAATGTTTAGCTATAGGAAAAGGCATATTAGAATGCAAAGATTCATATTTATTTCAGATCACATCAGTACAGAAGGTTAGAAGCCATTTGTATTGGTTGATACCTGCAGTCTGCTCCAAGAGAAGCTGCTACTGCATTCAGTTCCCTTTGCCTCTTAGCAAGTTTTTTACTAACACATATCACAACATCGGCCAGAGGCTTGGGCTCTTCTTCCTGGTCAAGCAGCAGGGATAAAAACAGGAGAGTCACTACTGGAAGGTTTCTGTATCAATAACAAAAATACTACATGCCACATTAAATATTAAAGAAAAATATGTAATAACAACAAAGGTAAGATAAATACACTTCCTCTGTTTTTGCTGCTCCCAAACTCCATGGTCAAAACCCAGCGCTATTATCGCACCATACACTAGGAATCCCAAGACAAAAGATTCACTTTCAGCCAATCTCCCGAGAACATATTCTGCTCCTCTCACCACAGACTGAACACTTCCTGAACACTGAAATTAGGGAATTATCAAACCTGATGCCACTGTAGTATTTCACTGTCCTGGAGCGAGAAAAGTAAGAATAAGAAGCTACAAAATAAGAAGTGACAGCCTTCCCTTTCTGAAGGTCATTAGCTTTCTTGCCCCTCCTCTACAGTGACTGGTACTAACATGGCAAGCCATACATAAATGCTCCCTTTCCTCCTACATCTTTTTGTTTTCTCTCACTAGGGTGGATTAGACTGAAGAGGTAAGATGACTGCAAGAAAGAATAACATAGTATGTCTTCGTAAGAAGTAAGCAACTGATCACATCTTGTGCTTCCTAGTAAGAAGGAGCACCTTAAAGAGGAAGGGAGGAAAAGAAGACGCGTGAAAGATGAACTTGTAACTTTGGTCCAAGACAAAATAGCTACCCCTGTTCAGCTGGAGCCTGGGAATTTCTTAAGTCAGACAAAATCATCTCATTCCAATACCACAAAGTCTAAACTGGTACATATTTATATGCCATGTCACTTAGCAACTGGTTAATATTCAAGACAGTAGTACAGAGAATAGAAGAAGCGTTTAAAATTCGTTCCCTTCCATGAGGAAATTCTTTTATCATACCTTCCTTTAACTGTCATTGACAAATGCATAATCATATGGATTTGTACTCAGATAGATCACAAATAACAATTCAAGAACTCCTTTCTAACTTAAATCACAAAAAGATACGGCCTTTTCCTAATTTATGCTCCAGAAACTAAACCCCAAAATTTCCTACCACTTTCGACTGTGCAGCAGTTAACTGAGGGCTGGCAGTAAGAGCTGCTGTATGCCTTGTGCTGTTTGCCAGTGCCAATTTCAAGTTTCTGCCGATGACTTCAGAGAGAGGTGTGCTCAGTTTCCTGGTTTTTTGATCAGGACCTCTTGGAGTTTCCAAAGCTGCCAGAGCATCCTACCAGAAAAAAAAAAAAAAAAAGAAGAAGATACTTCTCACTCAAGTGCAAGTTTCACAAACACAGTCCACAGTAAGACTTCATATTCCTAAAACCAGGACAGTGTACTAGAGGAGCAGCTACCAACAGCAACTGTAGTACCACTGCAGAAAAGCAGTACAAGACAATCCCAGTCTTACAGTCTGCATAAGCAAAACAAGAAGAAAATAGTTTATTAATCTCTCTTTTTACTGCCATCACTGAAAACTGCCCTCGGTGGAAAAGCCAGTGGTCAAAACCAGTCACTCACAATTCCAACCAACTACTTTAATCTACTAATACTTCACCCCACAAGAGTCACATATGAGTATGTGATTTTATCTGCACCTTTAAAATACCATTTCAGACTGCCTTTTTTTAAAAAAAGAGAAATTCTGGTCTAGAATATCTTGTTTTTGAAAATGATCAGAGTGGTGAACTACTAGGATTTTGAAAAGTCAAATACCAACTTAATCACAGAATGCTTTGGGTTAAAAGGGACCTTATAGTTTGTCATCTAGTTTCAACCCCCCTGCCATGGGCAGGGACACCTTTCACCAGACCAGGCTGCTCAGAGTCCCATCCAACCTGGCTTTGAACACTGCCAGCGATGAGGCATCCACGACTTCCCTGAGCCACCCGTGCCAGTGCCTCACTACCCTTACAGTAAAGAATTTCCTCCTAATATCTAATCTAAACTTACATTCTTTAGTTTGAAGCCATCAGTCCTTGTCTTGTCACTACATGTCCTTGTAAAGAGTCCCTCTCCATCCTTCTTTGTAGGCTCCCTTTAAGTACTAAAAGGTTGCTAAAAGGTCTCCCTGGAGCCTTCTCTTCATGAAGCAGAACTAGCTAAAGAGAACACTGGATTTGCAACACATGCAAACCACAACAGACAACTCACAAACAACCCCCCAGAAAAACCTAACAACTTTTCAGTGCACTGATCTTTCAGTTAAGGCCTTGAAAATGAAAATCAAGCCTGAATCCTTCCAAAGCACACTTGAAACATTCAAGAGCTATTCCAGCATAGACACTCACTAAGTATAGGGGTTTCTTTGTGCTGTTTTTTTTAGCCCTTTGTGGCCTTCAGAATGAGATGCTGAGCCCAAAACCCCAACACGTTTTTCAATTTGCAATAACAG
The DNA here is from genome assembly GCF_001604755.1 of Lepidothrix coronata. NCBI lineage: Eukaryota > Metazoa > Chordata > Aves > Passeriformes > Pipridae > Lepidothrix > Lepidothrix coronata. The sequence goes on along the minus strand of NW_016690533.1, from coordinate 226,133 downwards.
CTTCATAATTGCTATAAAGCTATTACATTAAAACATGTATGAAAGTAGCATCTCATCACAAAATAAACAAACACTTGTTTCCAAATACCCAGAGCCAATTACAAGCTGCCTTGTTGCATTTCTCAGTCTTTAGATGCAGAGAACACAGACTGTGTACTGTCTGAGGTGTAGGACACACAAGCATATGATGCAATAAGCACAAAGGAGCTTTGTTAAGGACACTACAGCATCTACTAGTCAATAAATTTTGTCCACAGGTTATTAACTAAAACTATATAAATAAATGGAGCCAGTTTTCCTGGCTTTATTCAAAAGGGAAATCCTGTATGTGAACAGTATAAAAATGGATAAGCAAAGGTTTCTGTGCTGCTTTTAAGTTTATGCACATCTTTAACCATACTGGCTCTACAGACTAAAAAATTTGCAAAGACAATCACCTTTACATCAAAAGAAGGCTTGAACAACTTGTCCTTGGAAAGAAATTTTGACGGTGTGTCAAGATGCAAAGAGGGTTCTTTCTGTAGTGGTCTGCCTTGTGCAACAGGGGTTGTGTTCCCAATGTGATGAGAGATGACAGCTTGGAAAGCTTTACTCTGGAACCTGTTGATATCAAGTGGGGTCACAGCTGTTTTTTTTCCAGCTTCAAGAAGATAAGCAGGTTGTTCTGAATCAAGATATTTAACAGTTGCTGGTGTCTTGGTAAGCTGAGTAACGAAACTCTCAGTATCTTTAAAAGAAACAAAGAAAACATAAGCAAGCAAACTAATTTTTCTTCTGAACACAGACCTCACATACACTTTTATTTAAACAACAACCAAAAGTTCACCTGACCTTTCTTTCCCTAAAAGAATAATTCATATCCCCCCCAATAAATGCTCTAAACTACAATTACATTTTAAAAGCCAGCATGTTCAGCATCTCTTTCAGTTAACTACTTAGTTTGTATTCCGTAGGCATGAGCTTGACCCTAAGTGTCTGAAAAGAAGTGAGCAATCCCTGATCCACTAACACTATCAGCAGTTCCACACATACCTGTATAGCTCACGTATGTCATACAACAACTATCAAAATTCTAATCCAAGAAAATGATGTAATACACAACAAAATCTTCCCTTTCAACACTAAAGGTAACTCCTCCTCCCTGGCTCCTTACTTCCCATGCAACTTCAGATTTCTTTTGCATTCATAACTCTGAATCCCACCTCTTTAGCTCATCACGTATACATCCAGTCCCTCATGCCTTTGGATTAACAGGACCAAGACTTAGCTAGAAATAAACTGTTATAACTTGTCTATCATAAATACTTCCAGATAAGCATGACTCACTGTCTTTATAGCTGAAAAAGATTTAACACAAGAATTGCTTTTACATTTTACTCCTCATTTCCCATGACCTCCCACTTTGTTTCCTTAAAAATGTAATAAACAGATAAGATGTGCCATGCCAATGGCATATCTTCTGTCCTCTGACTTAGTGACCCACATAATTAATTTATGAGGGCACTTTTAAAACAGGTCTGCTAACATTCAGTATTAAATCATTGTAGTCTGCATCTTAATATGGAAGAAATATTGCCAAATAAGAGACTTGAAAAAACTGGAAAAGGAGCAGAAGATGGGGTAGGCATGAAGGACTGAACAGAGGGACTTCACTGCAGACTAACAAGTACGAAGTTCTAAGCTGGATCTATCATCAATTCCCACTCAAGCTACAGAGCAGCATAGGTGCCAAAAAGGACAAAGCTGAGACGCTGAGCTTGAATTCCAATGATTGATAACCAAAAGACTCCATTGGCTCCAACAGACTTGCAGCAAATACACAGTATCATTTCTGTAATCATGTCTCAAAAGCAGGAAAAAAATATAGAAAAAGTATGGCTACATTGAGCAACCTGGTCTAGGGGAAGGTGTCCTTGTCCATGGCAGGGGGTTGGAACTAGGTGATCTTTAAGGTCCCTTCCAACCAAACCATTTTATGATTCCATCTTAATACCTGGAAAAATATCCTTTAGCTCTAATACTAAAGGTGTTAGGAAAAAACATTCATCATACCTGCCTTTTTTATCGTAAACAAACTCACACAGACACAATCATATTCCCTAACTTGCTGATAACCAACCTTCAGTCTCTGCATTTTCAACCAAGAATTTGCTTTCATCTGCTCTCTTCCCTATCCTTGCAGACTGCAAAAGCCAAGCTACAGTGACTGCTGGCAAATTCCACTTCTTCGCAGCTTCATACTTGGAACCATTCGGTTCTCTTACCACAAGATGGGTACTGGCAAACATTCCTTTTTTTGCATTGGCTTTCCGCACAAAGAACTCTTGGACTCTACAATTACATTAATAAAACATTCATTTAGTCATTAAGAAAATTAATCTAGGGCACATTTATACTATTATAAAATGTATTCAAGCAACAGGAAAAGAACTAGTAGAATTAGACATCTAAAGCCACCCACTTTGCACTTTACAGCCTAACCTACAAGCAGAAAAAAAGAAAAATTAAACAGTAATGTTTTGCTTCTATCAGTATTGAAAACAATATTTCTCTTACTCCAGCACTCCTCACATCTCTCATTTTCAAATCATATGCTGGGCCTAACATTCTTCTGTAAGATTAATGGAACAGGCTTGATTCCCTTCTGGAGCTAACATGTATCATTTCCAAATAATTAACAGTTTTCTTTATATTACGGTTTTTCTCTTATCATCAAGGACACAATCTTCCAAAAAGATGGCAGGACTGAGAACTCATAAGCAAATAATTTAGTTCAAACAGCCTACAAATCAGATCAAATGATACTGTAAGCTACACAATTTTGCTATGTCATGATTAAACATGCTTTTCTTAATGTTTTTCAAAGATCCTGATGAACTGGGAGGAAATAATTCACCATGCCAGCTCCTAAGTAATGGCACACTATCACTGGTTATGAGGCTGAACTGGACAGTGCTGAAGAAGAGGAAAAATGGTCCTCTCCTGGATAACTGAAGAACAACCCAGAAGGCCTGACACCTGAAAAACTGACTTTTATTACTCTGTTCTAGGGCAGAGTAAAAAGTTACTGAGACTCGAGTCACTGGGAAACACAAGACTGAGCATATTCTGGTAGAAATCAGACTGTATGAGTACAGATCATATTTCTTTAAAGGAAAGGAAAACAGAAGAACTGTGTAATGACGTCTCAATGCTTCAGCACCAGGTTTTGTAAATAAACAGAATTCAAAAGAACTTTAATTTTTGTAAAGAAAAATGAAATGCGCAATGGCAGCACATTGGTTATCTAAGGACAAGAAGAAACGGTGACAGGAGACATACCTGGCTCCCAGCAGTCCTGCCAGATAAGCAAGGGAGTCTCTCTCTGCACCAGTGAACTGGCTAAAAGAAAGAACACAGTCTTCCAGAGGGGTAGCTCCTTCCATTACCAGGACTGGTGTGAAAAGTGGATTGGATCGGAGATCTAAAAAGAGCTGCTGTTCCACACATGCTATCTTTAAGAAGGTGAAAGAGATAAAAATGTAAATCAAGCTAAACAGCAACAAAGCCAACAATATTTCAGCAACTGCACAAGAGCATTCATGGACTCAACAAGCAATCCTGCTTCCATCATTACACCTGATATAAATTATTTCCCAAATTCTTTTTTAGAGCACTTCAATTTTGTCAAGTTTGACATACTGAAGCATTATTCAGAACTTTTCCTTACTTAAGTTCCAACCCTCTATGTTCCCTTAGAGTAGTTCAAGGCATGATCTGAGGGTCTGTATAGATTTACTTCACAGAAAGCTACCTCATACTGAAAAATACTAACAGCAGGTAGTCTATATCATATGCCCACTCTTGGCAAATATGGTTAGTATTTCTTGACTTTTAAGCTGTAAAGGTGACTTCCTCTTCTGCCGCAAATTAAAAAAGCTATAAAAAGCATGAAACAAGCAAAGATATAAAATGAAATCATTATTAGTCAACTAGCTCCTTCTACAATTCATCATTTAGAGAGAATACTGTCGGACCTTATAATGATCTTTGAGTCAGGACAACGAAGTCCTGTTTAAGAGTCCTATAGTAAATGAAGTGCAACAGACAAGGTATACCCTACAGACGCAGAGGTTTTAAAGCATGCTTTCATTTAGTATATTTTAAATGAAACAAGGCTAATCTCTCAGTATCTTATTTATATGTAAGTCACCAATAACTCCATATTCTGACAAGACAAATTTCTAATATAGATACCTATGTATTTGCGGAATTGAAAAAGTATAACTCCCTTACCAGCCATGTATTTGTGACAACATCACCAACAGTTGGCTCCACTGTGCACCCCAATAAAGGTACCACAGCATAGTCTGCAATGGTTCTGCTGTGCAGTGGCAGAACTTTCCCAGCATTCTCCTTTATAATATCTGCAAGGCAGGACTCCTCCTCTTCACCAAAACCCAAGAGAAGAAAAGTCTTTCTGACAAATACACCTCCCTCAGCCGGTGCAGAAGGCTCTCCCAAAGAACCATTACAGACAGAAGACTGATTCTCTCCTTGAACAGTTGAGTTAGTAACATCATTGAAGGTTCTGGATGTTAGTTTTTCCACTTCATCTGAAAGGTTAAAGAAAAATAAACGGACAATCAAGCATAATAATTGATTGACAAGAACATCAAAGACAACCCAAAACAGTTTCGTGAAGAAATGACAGTATTCTGCTGTTTTCAGCCAGGTTTTAGTTAAAAACTGTTCTATATAGGCCTGTTTAAATTTGATTTCTGAAACACAATGTAGAAGTTAACATACCAGATGTGGTTAGCTTTTTAATAAGCAAATCCTGAAAACTCAAATGCTAATTATGAACAGTTAAACTTTATACAGTATGCTGAGCCTAGGACATACCTAATGTAGAATCATTATTTACATATTGAGAGAGGAAGTCATCTTCAACAGCTTTCTGGTGCTTTAGAACGTTCACAGCTTCTTTCTTTGCAAGACTGGCTTTTTTTGGAAGAATTGACTTCATTTCAGGTTGCTCCAAAAGTGGGTTCTCTAACAGCTGATAGTTTAGAGGGATATAGTGCTCCACTGGATGTAGATAGCCTTTACTATATGACTCCAGCAACCATTTTGCTGTCACTATATGAGGCCTAGGAAATGAAGTGTTACAGAAACAAGTTACAGCAGGTTTAAGACTTGTGATTCTTCTTTCCTGCTCCACAAAATACTAGGAAATACACACACATGAAGTCTGTAACTCCCATACTAAGCAAGCTTCGGGCACTCTACAAACCTCAAGTTTTTTTAATTGTTTCAGTCTGAGAACAGCATTTAATACCTATTTTCTGTAACATAAATTATATCTGCCACTGTTGGGTTGCCAAATTCTTCCTCCTCAATATATTAACAAATACATGCTAACACCTCTCTTCACCCATAAGAACACTTGCTTTTCTATTTACTGAAGTGACTCATGGTTACCCAAAAATACAGCATTCAAGAGCACATAAGGATGTACTTATGAACACATGCTGTAAGTCTTCTCATTTAAATCAAGAACCACTTAGTATTTTCAAATGAATATGTGGTTTCAAAGAATCATAGAATGCTTTGGGTTGGAAGGGACCTTATAGTTTATCATCTAGTTTCAACCCCCCTGCCATGGGCAGGGACACCTTTCACCAGACCAGGCTGCTCAAAGTCCCATCCAACCTGGCTTTGAACACTGCCAGCGATGGGGCATCCACAACTACTCTGGGCAACCTGTGCCAGTGCCTCACTACCCTTACAGTAAAGAATTTCTTCCTAATATCTAATCTAAATTTACACTCTCCCAGATTGAAGCCATCAGTCCTTGTCCTGTCACTACATGCCCTTGTAAAGAGCCCCTTTCCATCTTTCTTTGTAGGCTCCCTCCAGGTACTAGAAGGCTGCAATTAGGTTACCCTGAAGCCTTTTCTTTTCCAGGCTGAACAAACCCAATTTTCTCAGTCTTTCCTGAGGCTGCTTCATCCCTCTAATCAACTTGGTGGCCTCCTCTGGACTCACTCCAACAGGTTGATGTCCTTTATGTGCTGGGGACCCCAGCGGTGTTGGGAGAAAGAAAACAAGGTGTAAGCAGACCATAAACAATACAGTTATCACAACCTGTGAGCCGTCTTGTCCAAAAAGTGTTTCAGCTCATCATTATTTTCCCCCAAAATGACATGAGTAACATCTTCATTAAGTTGATTAAATCGAACACCACCACCAAAATTAATAAGTCTTCTCAGCTTGTCCAACTTCCTGCCACTGAAGCCACATAGATAAATCTACAAAGAGAACAGAGCAATAAATAAGGCTTTAAAACTGTTAAAAAAAAAAAGAAAGAAAAAAAAAAGAAGACTATTTTGGTATAATTTGTTTCAACTGCTGCAGAACACAAAGCAGTGGTGCAGCTTCTGAGAAGCAGCAAAAAAGTTAAGCATTTATGATTGGATTAATTTATCTTTGAAAATTAATCTAGCAAAGCTTCAATGTTTACTAATGGAATGGACCCCAAAAATTATACAATACAAAACCCCAAAACAAACCTCCACACCAATTCTAGAACCCATTCACTATAGTATTTAAATATACATTCTATGAATACAGAATTTAATATTTATCATACATATTTAATACAATTGTATACCTACACAAATGTAGGCGCATACACAAGCTACAGCATGTGGACACAAATCTGGTATTAGTTGTTGACCATCGAAACAATTTACTCAAGCAGCAAGTGCCAGTGCTCCAACATAGTAGCTTTCACACTGTTAAGACTAAACATGTCAAAGTATACATTGTCAAACATACTCGACAACCATCTAACAAATCTTCAGGGGCTTGAAAAGAACTTAGGTCCAAGTTTTCCAGCTCATCAGGAAGAGGATCCAGTCGGCTGCTCATAGCAGAACTACATGCAGTTTCATTAACACCGCTCAAATTGATATTGGAAATGTGGCTGACGTCCGAAAGGGTCTGATCTTTAAATAAAATTAAAATCAAAAAAGAGGCATTAGATCTGGCTCATCCCTCTCTGCCGCTTCACTAAACAACAAAATGTAAAGCCTGAAGAATGAAAAATACTAGGTAAGTAGAACCTTGGTTAAACCAAGGGCTTCATTTAAACACAGATTGAGCATGGTCTTGCTAGCAAGAGAATACACCTTCTGTTTGTTCCCAAATAGATGCTACCTACGACATGGCAGCAAATGAGACTGGTTTTCAAGATTTTCATTCCAGTTTTGTAGACACCAATTAGAAATACTCTTACAAATAAACAGGGCTCTCTGTAGTAGAGAAATCATCAAGAAGCTCAGTGATTTAAGAGAAGTAGGAATCAGTATCAGGTGGACACAGACATTAAAGGTGGCTGTGTCTTTCATGCTACCAATGTGTGCTTAAAAAATACTTTTAACTTTCCTTCTGTTAGAAGCATGGAGTAAGTAAAAACAAGTATATGAGAAAAAAAATAAAAATAATAATAAGAAAACTTCAAAATCAGCATTTGTTCACCACCCTCAAGACTGCTGTAAGATTATGTTCATTACAAACAATGTTTTTAAACTTCAAACGTATGAATGTTCATACTTTTATAGGACTTACAGATATACACCATGGATTCTTAAGCAGACAATCATACACCTAATTCAAGTTCATGTTCTTAACAATCATTCACGTTTCAAGTCTACACATGCTGGAATATTCAACGTGTATAAAAGCAATCTATTGGGTTTTGAACTTCAGCAGAATCTAGAACCCAAACTGTCAAACCAGCACTGCAAAAGCAAGCACCTTGCTAATCTTAAACGGTTCTTCCTCCTCAATATAAATGTTTCCTACCTTAGTTTTAACATATTTTAAAATATCTTACTTACTATCAGGCTTGCTGGCATCATTCGTAGGTGTTGATGTACTGGGTGCATTACTCAGTTTTGATCCAGCCTCTATTTTATACATTGTCTCATCCTGACAGAAGCCTTTCTTGATGCTGTCAGAAAACCACTGCACGGACACACAGTGCACATTCCACTTTTTGGCACATTCATACTTCTGACCTTCCAAATGTAAACAAAATTTTAAAAAATCACAATCACTAAAAGGCTGGACCTTCAGATAGCGATCGCAGAAAGATGGTTGGACATTAAGAAAATTTAGACATTCAAATAACTTATTTTAATGTGCAAGTTGTGTTATCCCGGACTCTGTTGATAAGCTGCTTATTCTCTAATTAAAGTTAGAGTAAAAAATATCATGGATGGCTAGCTCATGGTTACAGTATGACAGAGCGCTAAAGAAACAAAAAAGGAAAAAAGTCTTTAAAGCTTTCAAGCACATGGGAAAGAAATGGTTATAAAGTCCCAGGATAGTTCACCGTAGAGATAGGGAGGGAAACCGGAGAAAAAAGAAAACCCTTCAATGCTTCTCACAATAAAACTAAAATCCTTTCATCTTCCCAAGAGGAAGGAAAAGGAGCTTTCGTTTTATCTTAGTAAGGAGTTCGGAAGGCACAAAGAATAATTAGTTAAAAAAGCATCAGGCTACTATCCAATTTCAATCGCAGTATAAATTAAGTACTATCCAGCTCTCCCCAAAAAAATGAGTTTTTCTTTTCTTTACCCCCTCTAGGATTCACCCTTTTTTCTCCCCTTAAATACCAACTGTGTATATTTTATACCAACTGGCTTTTTTATCTCTTTTGTTCTCTCTCTCTCATGCCTTTAGACCAAAGCAAGGGTGCCCTGTGTTGTTCCTTCCAACAGCAGTGATTGCCTAAACAGAAGCAGTAAGAGCAACACTGAAGCAGAGCAGGAGACGGTTCCAAACCTTATGCTTATGAACATTTACACTACTTCATCTCAAGAAGTGAATACAGTATTTATTCTGTCGGTCCTACCTTTTGGCTCTTGAACTATGAGGTGAGTACATTCATTCATCTTGAGCTGCCCTGTGTATTGCCCCCCGTGTTCGGCAGTAAGGCGCTGGACTTCTCTCCTGTCTGAGCTGCTCAAGCCGGTCACGCAAATCGTGCAGCCAAGGAACACAGGACAGGCATAGTCTGCCGTGTTAACATCCGTGTACCTCACCATGCTAAAGCAAGGAAAGAGAGAAAAGAAAAGTATACTTTTTCTTCTGGGTAAAATCAACTAGTAGCCTGTGTTAACATAGGAATTACCAGTCCCCAAAATGAAATCAGTTTTGTTTTTCCATACCTTTGCTGAGACTTGTCCCACAATGTCTTAACCCAAGAGGGAAGCAAAATAGGTTTCTTCAGAGAAGCAGCTACCAAGTATTTCTTGCTGCCAACTTCTCCAGCTACAAGATGAGTTACTGACACATTGAGGTCTCTGCACACACATCCACCCATCATCTGCACATATTTATGAACTTCTTCCTGGATGGGCCAAAAATATTATTGAAAATTATCAAGAAAAAAGAACCTACATGACAGTCCTGTTCACCTTAAAAAAACCAAAACAACCAAATGTGGATTTCAATTGTCCATGGTTTCCCCTAAAAAAAATATTCAAAAAATACAAAATGGATATATATGGAAGCCATAAAAACATAACTATAATTTCCATTCTATTTTCACTTATGATAAGTTGAACATAATATATACCCTTAATAAAAACATTACCATCGCACTGTATAAGCAAAGTTTGACAGATGGTTGACATCTTAGGTAGCTTTAGAAAGAGCTATCAGAATAAATAAAAAGTAAACTTCTATGATAAACTACTTAAGCCACAGTTGACTGGATATTAAACCTTTACCATGTAGTCTGAGTAACCAGAAATGTTGTCTGTAGCATTATAGTCGCAGACAAACTAGCAAGATAAGTGATCCATCTAATCAGTTAATAAAAATCCCTAAAACATACATTTACTCCCATATTAATACCCCTCAAATATGATTATATATGCATACACTTATGTGATATACATATGTGCATGCACAGATACACCACTACATACATGTTTATATACTACATATACTTGCAAGACTCTCTTCATACAACTCTCTACATAAACTACACATACTCTACAAGCCACAGAAGACTAGGTAAATCTAGACACAGGTAGTTAGACATACACAGTATGACTGCTGCCTTAGTAATGAGCCTTCTGAAGCAAACACCAACAACAATCAGCTAAGCAATCCATTTTTTGGAAGGCATTACCCTGACATCTTTCTCCAGGTTGGTACAGGACACCGTCACATCGGCCATGGTCATGTTGTACACAGGATACTCGGCTCTTGGGACACATCGCTGGGACTGCATGCAGTACAGCACTACCTGTGGTCCCACGATCCTGCAACCAAGCTGCGAGAAAGTAACAGAAAAAGCACAGAGAAAATAAGCAGAGGGCACACAGGTATCAGGAAGGCTTTCCTTGTCCCTGAATCCCAAGGAAGGCAGGGCCTCTTGGTCTGTCCTCCCCCTCCTCTACCATCTCCGGGTAGCTGACACTTTTGTTTTTGCTTTCAGCTGTGGATTTTCTGTACAATCCTTGTAGATTTTCTGGCCTCAGTAAAAACTGCAGATGCTATGGCTAACATGCCAGAGAATTCCAGCTAGCCTATCTTTGTCTGCCAGACAATTCCTTGCAGCTAAAACCAAATCATGTTTCTCAGGAGATAGAAAAAAGTCTAAGATCCAGCTTAGGGACTCCTGCAGAATCAGAACTGACCATACTATTTTTCCACGTGTTTAAAAATAATGATTACGCTTTGCTAGTCATCTTCTCCCATAAAGAATGCAGCAAAAAGGATGCAGTGAAGTTCATACTACTTCACTCAGTGCAAGAGAGAACGTGTAGGATGTAAGTACAGACATGAGTTCTTCTAGAAAGGAAAGAATATTGCTAGGAGTAAGTTGCTGGGTAGCATACCTTTTTGAGATGACTGAAACCCACGCCTCTAAAAGGATCACAAATGTAAAGTGATTTATCATTTTCTTTTATGTTGAGTACTGCTTCCTCTTCAAGGATCTGGAGGTGTTCTTCTGACTGGAATTCTTTTATAGACTGCAGGTAAATGATGCATACAACACTTATTAACAAATCACAAACAGACAGTCCTGTACAAACTACACAAGTGCATCTCCTTGAAATAGCTCACAACAAAGCTATCATGCAAAACACCTTGTGGATGTCCTTCTGTTCCCCTGACTCTTCACAACATTCTGACTCAATCATTCATCATACAAACTTTCAGGACCCGATCCTACCGCACGATGCCTTTGGCTCCCACTAAGTTCTCAAGTTGGAAAACAATGAACGGTGTCCTCCCTAAGTTTGCTTAGGGCTTAAATGAGTGACCACCACCCAGACCTGATGGGCTACATGTCTCTTCATTAAATGTCAACAGGGTTTGAAAGAGTAGTTATCTCTTGGAATAATTTCTTCAACAAAGTTGTTCTTGTTCAGCATACTTTATTAAACACTAGACACCTATGTTATGGAAACAGCTTTATTTCCAGGTGTACACACGCGAGCTAACTTATTATATGGCTCATACAGCTCAGTCAACGACAGAAATCCACCAAGCTCACTGACAGAGGTGACCAAGTCCACTTACCTCAAGAGCCTTGAAAAAATACTCCGAGCTCCCGGAAGACTTTACGAACTTCACAAAAAACGGCTCCTTGCCACCTCTCATCCTTTAACGGAGAAGCAAAACCCAGTGAGCGCCCTGACATTCCCGCCGCACGCTGGAAGCCCTCGGGCCCCTGTCCCCGCCCCACGGGCACACCCCACGCCGCCCGGCCTCGGCGCCGACTTCCGACGGGGACGGAGGGGCGGGGGCAGGCTGGGCTCACCAGGAGGCCCCCTCCTCACGGGGCCCAAGGCACCCAGGGGGCCCTGCTGGGCCGAGGGTGCCCGGCGCTCCCGGTGCCCCCCCCGCCGCGGCTGCACCCCCACAACGCCTCACCCGCCGACCGGCGCCTCCGCCACGGGCGGGAAAGCGGTGATGCTCGCACTGCGCAGGCGCGGGGCGGGGCCGGCACGGCATGGGCGGAGCGAAGGGCGGGGTCTGCGCGGTGTGGGCGGAGGAGGGGGCGGGGCTTCTGTGGAGTTACCCCGCTCGGGGGCGGGACCGAAGAGGGAGGGGGCGTGTCCTTTGGGCGGTGGGGGCGTGCCCTTTGGGCGGTGTGGGCGGGGCGGGAGCGGCCGTTACGTGTGCGCGGTGGGAGGGGTCCCCCGAGGGTGCGTGGGGCCGAGGGGAAGGACGGGAGGAGAAAATACCTGGAGTCGTAGGGGGATAAGCGGTTGGAATGGGTCTTACAGATAGATCATCTAGTTACAAGCACCCCTGCCATGGGCGGGGACACGTCCCACTAGACCAGGTTGCTCAAGGCCTTTATCCAGCCTGGCCATGAACACTGCCAGGTGTGCATCCTATTCCAGTGTCTCTCCACCCTCACAGTAAAGAATTTCATCTTAATATCTAACCTAAATGTCCCCTTTTTCAATCTGTACCCATTACTCCTTCTCCTGTCGGTGCAATTCCTGACAAAGAGTCCCTCTCCAGCTTCCCAGCAGATACTGGAAGGTTGCTGTGAGGTCTCCATTCAACCTTCTCCAGGCCGAACAGCCCCAGCTTTCTCACCCTGTCTTCACAGGAGAGTCCAGTCCCGTTGTCAACTTTGTGGCCCTCTTCTGGACTTGCTCCAACAGTTCCATGTCCTTCTTATGTTGTGGACAGCAGAACGGTACTCAGTACTCCATGTGGGTTCTCATGAGAGCAGAATAGAGGGGGCAAACCACCTCCCTCGCCCTGCTGGCCATGCTCCTTTTGATGCAACCCAGGATTTGGTTGGCTTTATGGGTCGTGAGTGCACATTGCCGGCTCATGTTGAGTTTTTCATCAACCATTGCCCCCAAGTCCTTCTGCACAGGGCTGCTCTTAATCACTTCTCTGTCCAATCTGTAGGCGTGTCTGGGATTGCCACAACCCAACCCATGTATAGGACCTTGCACTTCACTTTCATCCATGTAGCTTTCAAGCTCTAGGCAAGAATGTCAAATGCTCTCCCTCCAGAGCAGGTGGCTGGAACCTGGAACTTGCTCAGGAACTAAAATAAGTGTCACTACTCCCACATCACACCGTAGCATCTGCCTGTGTCATTAAAGGGTGTCATTAAAGGATCACCTGGCCCATGCATCCAGTGGACCTCCATTCCATTCTTAGTGGCCACAAATGTTCTCTAAGGTTTGCTGCTGTTTGCATAATACTGATAATGCCCACAGTGGGAGGAGTCATTCCATTAGAAGATCCTCTTAAGAAAATAAATCCCAGAATCACAGAATCAATTAGGTTGGAAAAGGCCTCCAAGATCATTGTGTCCAACCTATGACTGAACACCACCATGTCAACTAGACCATGGCATTAAGTGCCACATCCAGTCTTTCCTTAAACACCTCCAGGGACAGTGACTCCACCACCTCCCTGGGCAGTCCATTCCAGTGTCTAATCACCCCTTCTGTGAAGAAATTCCTCATAAAAAATGTTTCAAAGGAGGAAAGCACCAAAAGCTCTGATGGGGTAGTGCATGTTTCTTAGATTGAAACCTTACAGTGAGGCCACATGATGGCACCGTAATCTTATGAACTGAAGGGAAGTGTGTGCACAAGTCCACTGTAATTGTTAGAAGTTAGCCTTTCCATTACTAAACACATCAAAATTTTTCTGTATGCTTATGTCTTTTAAAAATGCTTAATAATAGTCACCTAGGACTGGTGTGAATAGTGTGAGATAATGCTTTTTCCATCTGTAAAACAAAGGTAAACAAAACTGAATATAATGACACCAAAAATAACATACTTATTATTAGATTATTAGTGATAAGATGGTCCTGTGTTATTTGATGATGCTGATTCTTAGTCCACTTTTAAAACTCTGAATTTGTCCTGCCTGCTCTTTTAGTGTTATTTATAGGAATTTATCTTCCTTTTTCAGTCTTCTGGGCTATTCTAAAAAGTACGGAGAAAGGGGGGAGGGTTAGTGGTGGTGGTGGTGGTAAAAGGATCAAGAAGTCAAACACACAAAAGTTAACCAACTTTAATGGATTGTGTAATACAAAATATTATTACAGTTATTGGCAGAGTCCTTAATTGAATGTACCAGCAGTGCTATCAAATACTGTGTTTTCAATTATCTCCTTGAATGTGGATCACAGTTTACTGCTGAAATCTGGTTTGATTTCATTTGCTGAAATGTGGTGCCTTCTCAGTGAAGGAATAGAAACTCTTGGAAAGGTGCTGATCCACTGGGCCACCAATCTCAAAGTCCCACTTCTTTCCTCTGGAGGCTGCTTGTTGCTTGGAAAGATCCATGATGTATAAGAGAACACTGCAAAGGAACAGGGCTGCTTTTTTATATTCTTCTCAGACAGCTTGTCATCATGTTCAAGCATGTTTGGTTGTTGCACTTTTTTCCTGCAGGGATGGTGAAGATACATACCCTGTCTGGCATCAGAGCCCTCCAGAGAAAGAAAAGGCCAAATGAAAGTTCTTGTCAAGAGCAGAATAAAACATAGAATTGTTTTCATAAAGTCATTTTAAAAGTAAAAAAAAAAAAAAAAGGCAACCACTCTGGAAGTTCCTGCATGTAGCTTCATATATCTTTTAAAAATAAATGCATATGTCATTATATGCTGAAATTTCCCAATTTCTGCTTATGCTGATACATTTACTCATTTTAAAACTATATACAAAAGTAATTGATGCACAGGGTCTTTAAGAAGAGTATGCAGCTGAAGATCTTGTAAATTAGAAGGTGTGGTATACTTCTGTTACACTTCCCATAAGGGTATAATTCACAAGGGGTGCTTAATATGACAAAAATGAATAATTAAAAGCAATTGGTTTGATAAGAAAGTTTTGTCTATTTCACTTCCTGTTTTCACAAGCACTTGGCACTTTAAAATCTCTCTGGGACAGTTTGAAACTTTTGTTTCTTTGAAAATTATTTAAAAGGTGGTTTAGAGAAGTTGGGAATCAGAAATTACCTTGCTGGATAAGAACAGCAAACAAAACATTCACTTTTCATTTCCTTTCTCCAAGTTTGTCCAATACCATATGTGTTAGGGGAAATATCAGAAATGCTAGAAAGGAGAACTTGGCCAAAATCAATTAATAGCATGATTATAGTATGTTCTTAAGCACTTGAGTAGCCCCATATTTATTTTATGTTTTCTATGTATTCACATTCTTTACAGGTTCTGAACTTTATGGAGAATCAGTTATATTTAACCATCAGTTATGGAAGTTTTTACACTCCGTGAAACTTGTAAATGGCAGGGAAAAAGCATTATCATAGCTCCCAAATGATACTTGCTTCTAAAACAAAAAAGAGATCCTCTATGCCCTTGAATCTGTAGAATAGGGAATATTTTTACTTATTCAGATGTTTTGATAAATGATTATAACATATTCTTATATCTCTAAAAATATCTGTGTCAACCCTGTTCAGGAATCATTTTCACACCTCTAATGCTGTTGTGGTTTTGCAGCCATTGCGACTGCATTAATTTCTTATTTTAAAATTTTTCTCTTATGTAGGCTAGAAAAATGGCAAGCAAAATCACTGCACTAAAAAGCTAAAAACCCTTTTGAGTAATTTTTCTTGTTTGATCTAACCTGGTTAAAGCTCCGTGTGCAATACTTTATTTTTAAAATATGGTTACCACACTGATTTTGTGATCAATGATAGGACATTATGTTAGCTTTTTTAGTATGAATAGCAGATGATTAAAAGAGTGCCTTCTGAAATATCAAGGTCACTCAGTTATTCATCCCTACTAGTTAGAACTATTATGAGAAAGATCTGAGGTTAGTACTCAACCATACACAAAGGAAAATACACCTTGAAATATCAAAGTCCGTTCTAAATGTATGAAATTTTCCATACCACTCATAAAGATTCTGTATCACAGACTTCAGTAATTTAGCATTGTTTACAGAGATACACAACTAGTAAAAAATGTGACTGAGACTGACTTGAGTGAGGTATCTTGTGTAACATATGGTGAAGAGATGTTTCCAAAGAACCAGTGTAAATTTCTAACCACTAGTCCAGTTCAAAAAATCAGTTTATGAGACTGCTAGCTCATACCCTCAATCTTTGTGTGGTTTTCTTTATATGAAACTATAATTTTACATTCACAAAGAGAACACTTTTTTCCCTACAGAATCCCACATTTGCGTACCTACGTAGCTAAGTTGATACATCCTTTTCATTTATTTACAAATACCCAAATCTATGAACAAATGCAAGCTTTGGTATGTATTCTTTGATTTTTTTTTTTTTTGCAGCTGCCTTAGAGCCAATATACAGGACAGATTTTGCAGGCTTTCATGATAGACTTGATTTCACAAGAGTCAATTCCGGTTTTTCACTATACACAATTTACAATGCAGCAGAAACCTCTTGTTCTCCAGTAGACTGTGTGTAGGTAGAGCTAGCTCTCTCAGCTGTGTCAACATAGAAAACAGGACAGTATTTAGAGAAGCGGGATGCAATCTGCTTTCGGAAAAAGCTGTGAAGATACTTCCTAAATTTTTCTCCAGCAAAGGCGTAAATCACAGGATTGACACAACAGTGGATCATTGAGATTGTTTCTGTCACCTGGATTGCTTTGTGCAGTTGACTATTGCCTTCACAAGTAGTGATGGATAACGCAACTTGAAAGTCACGCAGGAGAATGCAAATGTTGTATGGTGCCCAGAAAACAAAGTAGATAATCATGATAATGAAAATAAGCCGGACTGCTTTATGTTTCTTCTCATTCCTACATTGCAGTAATGTCTTTATTATTTGTGTGTAGCTGCAAATCATAATTAACATTGGAATAAGAAGTCCCAGAATGTTCATCTTTAAAGTCAGAAATTTCTTCCATACTTCTCTCTCCTCTGACGGATAATAAGCGCTGCAAGTGTAGCCTGAGCTTTCCTCCTGAGTTTTGTGAAATACTATCCCAGGAACAGAAGCTAAAACAGCAACAGCCCAGGTGACGATGCTGGTGAGGGTGCCGTAGGCAACTGTCCTGGCCTTTAAAGCAAACACCGCGTGCACTATGGCCAGGTACCTGTCCAGGGTCAACAGGATTATGAAAAAGATGCCGCTGTAGAAGCCAAGGAGGTAGACACCTGAGAGAATTCGACACAGCGCCTCCCCAAAAATCCAGTCGTGAACTGCGTAATAAGCCCAAAAAGGGAGAGAAAATACAAACAGCAGATCAGAAATTGCCAAGTTGAGCAGGTAGATGTCAGTCATACTCTTCAACTTCTTATATTTTACCAGGATAAGGATAACAAGCATGTTGCCTGTCAGGCCAAATATCACCACTAAAGAATAAAGTGGTGGCAAAAGTTTTGCTGCAAAGTGCTTTTCCTCAGTTCCAGGACAAGGTGTTGAATCTCCATAGTCAAATTCTGTTGTATATGGCAAGTCGATGAAGTCTGTTGTATCATTTCCCATGGTGTTTTGGTCTGGAAAGGAAGAAAAGGATGGTAAACCAGAGGAATCTCCAAGCTTGGCAACGAGGAGAATGAAACGTTTTGATGTTCTTATTTGGAATGTGTTGCTGGTGAGGACACAAACATTACTATGTTCAGATGTGAAAGAGAATGATATTGCAGAGCTCCCAGGAAACCCATCTATACCTCTGTGAAATCACATTGCTGCATGTTGGAAGTGTTGTGTGTCACTTCCCACATGTACACTGCCTAGTGCTTTTTTCCTTCTCAGTAGAGCCTGTCAGCTGCCTGACTGAACCAGAAGCAGAGGAATGATGAATATATTCAGAACCATGGCTACTTTTGGTTTGGGGACTGTTGTGGGGACTGTTGTAGGGACTGAGCTTCCCTTGCAAGAAGGAGCCAGGACCTGGGAGGTGAGTGTGCAGCAGAGCTGTGAAAGCCCCCAGGCCAGTTCTGTTACAGTGTGAGCAGACAAAGCCTTGTGACTTTGATATCAGCCTCTCTAGTCGCCAGAGCCTCCCCCTTTCCTGAGTCCCAAGTAGGACTGTGAGCCACACACAGAAGCAAAGCTATCTTTGTGTAACTTGGTCTCTGAAAAGTTGAGAACAGTCTTCTCACAGACCTCTGGAGAACATGGAAGAATTCCCGTGTGTCCCCTGAGAAGCTGGGAAGAGGATTTTGTGAAGATGAGTGTCAGAGTGGCCAAATGTGCTCCCTGGTCACTTAGTGGGGAAGTGAAATCAATGCCTTTGGTAGCCACTCAAATAGAGCTACTTGCTGTCTGGTTAAAGGGCTGCTCTTTCTTGCTGTGCCATCGTGACTGCTTTTCTCAGGCACTTCATGGCAGAGTGGTGACTGCCCATGGCAGGTTGATGGTTTTGAAATGAGCACCTTCCTGTCAATTTGATGCCTGTTCTTAGACAAAGGCAACAGACTGCTCCTGACACAGAAGACCAGGCAGGGCCTCTGCCCCAGCTTGCTGTGTGATCCCTGACCGCTCATGTCCCACAGCAGTGTTTGCTCCTTTCCTGACTGCACTTTTTTCAATGGTGTGGTCTACCCTGTGTGATTGCAGATGTCTTTTACAGACACCACACTCTCAAAACCATGACTTCATTCTCTCTGCACCCAAGTTCTGGAAGACTAAATGTAACTGAAGAAACTCAGCCCGTGGCTGGAGTGACACAGAGACAGGCCTCTGGTCTGCTTTTTGGTAGAAGCTGGTGGTTGGCCATTCTGACTTAGAGGCTGTGAAATCCCCAAAGCATCTCTTTGTGTCTGTCAACAAAACTGTTCCGGAGAAAGGACTATTTTCTGCTGTAAAAACTGATCTGTTAGCATACTAATGTCCTTAATCTGTGTCAAAGTGGTTAACTTAGCTAAACCTAAGCTGATGTCTTGGAGAAAGGGCTCTTTGATAGGTCTTTTTTCACTTCCCTGTAATCTTACAAATGAGGTTCTGCTGCCAACTCCTGATGGAGATTCTTATGCTATACAATGCAGACATGAATCTGCTACAAAAGAGGAAGCTTTATTGGAGCAAAATCTGCATGTTGTAAACAAAAAGTGTTGCTTTTGCAAACCTTCTTCGCCAAGTTCTTCTTGAGTCTGGCTGTTAACACTGCTCCATACAATAATGAGGACATCCATATTCAGACAGTAGTTTGGCATGCTAAGTGTGGTGTAAACTTTTCTTCTGGAGAACAAGGAACAAGAGAAAATCAGCAAATTGTAACAGTTAAGATCTCAGCTTTGCCCACAATCAACTTCTTGGAGAAAATAAGTTTTGTCAAACTCCACAAAGACCATCTTTAGAAAATGCTGGCAATCTCTGTGAAACAGTTTTTTTCCACAGCCATACTAACTACATAGTTATTACAATACAGAGATAATGGTTTTGTTGGTAAAGGAAGTGGCTGTGGCTCCAGTCTGTTGCCAGTAAATAAGCTGATTTTAAAGTATCTAAGGACTTATATTTCTTAAATGCTTTCAGCAACGCTTTAAAAAAAAAAAAGGCACCTTTATAAAACACTATTTGGTCCAAAACATTAACTTCTTTATTTCAAAATATGATGAGACTTGAGCACCATGTAAATATTTAATATTCCCTTCAGCTAGACCCGCTAGATCCATGTTGCATACCCTGACAGTATGTTCCTGCTACTACCTGTAGCTAAATATCCTCATTTACTACGTGCCAGTAGCTATAGTGTCTACTGGGATTATGGGGTGAGGGACTGGCTGCTACACAGTGCCAGACCCACCACTTCCTGTCTTGCTCATTTTGCACCAACAGGATGCTCGTGAATAAAAATGGGTATGAAAAACACCTTAGTCATAAACCCAGAGTGGGATTTTATGAGTATGTGATTGACAGGTTTCATGCAAATATCATTGCAAAATGCTGCCTTGATATTACTGTGATAATTCTTTTTGCAACAGCCCCTTCTTCCTGCTAACTGCTGTCTCAATGCCATCTCTGCTTTTCATTGGCCTTATTGGAATGACAGCCACATCTTCCCTGCATCTTATCTTCTCATTTGCAACTCTCTTTGCGTGCTTAAATCATAGTCTCCCCTCTGAAAGGTTCCTTCTGCTACCCAAGCCCTATTCCTCTAGCCTAGCCTTTGCTTCAGAAGCCTTTCTGCAAAAGTACTTGCTGCTCTGGATTGTGTATACTATCCAGCACATGCTGACAATGGAAACTGCAGATACTAATTTGGAAACCAGAAAAAGGAACTGTAAGTGGGTTTGTGCTTTATCCTATAATCTTGATGGTTTAGGAAACAATGTTGGCCACTGGCTAGAATGCTTCACTGGGTTAATCAGCCTAGGTTGTTTATCCAACTAGAGGGATCTGACTGGGCTTATGTTTCCTGAGCATTAAAAAAACTCAAAAATATAGTCCATGAAAATCTCTGAAGAAAAGATATTTCAAAAAGAGGTCTATATTATTTTGAATACAGTTTAGATAAATGCAATATTTCTAGAACCCCACAATCTGCTGTATGAATCTGCTAGTCTCTGTTGCTCTGCTTGAGACTAGCAGACATGCAGTTTTCAAGAGAAAGGCTCGCCATAGAAAAGATGAGCAAACTCATGTCACTGTTTTGTGCTGTTTCAGGTCAGAGCTTTCTGTTTTAAAAGAGGCAAAGATTTTATTAAAGTGAGTTTCAGTTAATTTGCATAGTGCTATAAAATAATAATAATTATAAAGCTGTAGCAAATGGAGGTAAAATGCTAAGCTACGCTGCATGTAAACATGATCCATGAGTCAGAGTGTCTAAAATACAACACTGGATTTTCTGTAGTCATCCTAGGAGAAGAATAAGTACTCTTGACTCAAATAAGCTGTTTTATCTTACTGTAACAGTTTTAAAATCTGTATTTCCAACATTGCACATCATTTTCAGGGAAAAAAAATCAGAGAGGCACACTCCATTATACTTCTGACTCAGCTCAATCTCTAGATATTTATTTCTTGGCTTACCTGGATCATCTGCTCAAGTCTTCCAGTGATTTTGCCCTTTAAAAATAGTGTATTCCATTTAACATATCCTATACATTTCCCCAGGGTAATTTTTAAAGATGAATACACTGGCAAGATTCCTCTAGTATTTTTCACTTCAGGCTTCAAACTACCTAAACAGCTACTAAAGTCAAAAAAAAAAAAAAAGGAAAAAAGAAAAAAAAGAGGCAAAAATGACTTACCATGTATCTTACAGAGCAAGTGATGTCTTGTATTATTACAAGAGGAGTAATGCTAAACTGATTTGTCAGTCACAAGACGAAGGTCAAAAACACCTCTTCCTGCGTGAAGAAGGATGTATCGGTTTGAAAACTTCTAGCAAAAAAAAAAATCTGTTTTCATTTAAAAAAAATGAAGGAGCAGTTCTCTGGTTCTCTTTTTCTAAAAATGGGTCATCAGATGTTACTCTTCTAGCTCTGCGAGATGTGCAGAGATGTTGAAATTGTAGAGGATCCTCCAAGGAGCTGAACTCAAAGTTTCACAACCCACAGCTGTAATTCTAGAAAAAGAGGTTTATTTCGTTACTTTATCTTTTTCTTTTAGCTAATGTCTTTGATCAAAAATAGTTTACATGAGGTTAATCTCTTTACATTTTTAATCATTACATTTCATTTATGTTTTTCTGTCCCTTAACAAAAAGTGGAGCTTTTAAATAAAGTTCATGCTTCTATTCAGAATTACCTGCACTTTCTTTGTCTTGGTCTGAGCTGCAGTCCTTATATTTTGAGAAATTTGACTGATTCTATTTTTCTTTAACCTGGCCTTCTGGCCTATGTTTTTTATTTTAATCCCTCTCGTAAGACCATGACTTAGTCTATATAGTGAATTTGACTTTTTAAAACAGCACTGTTGCTTAGTTTTTGGAATTAAGTTTCAAAAAAGCCTGATAAAATCTGATGTCATGTCACTTTCTTTCCTTGTGTCTGATTCTGGTGGTTTTCAGAGTTAGACTGAAGCTGCACCGTAAGCAGATTTTTAGATCCTTCTTGGACATCAAAGAAACCACACAGGAGGTAGGAAAGATACACAAAAAGCAAGAAGAAGATTGTGTCTTACCAGATACTTGAGAACCCCTGAGAGAGAAACCCTGAGAAGATACCCCCTCCTCCCCTTGACATCTCTTTGGAGGATTCTGGAGTATCTCATCCTATCAACCTATTGAAGGCACTAAAGGGATGTCTTTTCTGCACTCAGTTCTTAGTATCCTTAAAAGATTTTAAAATGCCAAAAGCACAGTGGAGATGTCTTTCTTTGGATGCTGCTATTCCTTAACAGAAGTCAAGGGAATCACAGTTTCTGAGTTACATCTCAGATTTTGGGAGGAGACAGTAAGAAAGCTAAAAGCTCACCCTGTTTTCCTTGTTAACCCTTCTTTGCATGAGGGATTAATCTTTATTCCATAGGACAAATAGATTAGCTGTTCCAATGAGTTCTTTAAAGGCTGGAGTCACAGGGTCAAAACTAATGACCCCGTAGGGTATTCTAAGGGTGTATTCACACTACCTTGCTCAATGGACTACACTCGACCCTCTACACAGTCAGTGGAAAGAGCTGCCTCTGAAAATGTTTCAACTACACCTAAAACAAGCTCCCAATTACTGCCAAACTTTTCTGGCAAAAAAATTCCACTTTTGTAATGAATTCCTATAATTCTCAAACAAGGTATTGTATTAAATTAATTTTTCAATGTATAATTCCTAATCAGTCTACATACAAAAATTAACAGACATTTTAATTATTTCTTTATGAAGCCTGCTTTGTTGTTTGTTGCTTGTTATATGTTATTGAACCCACTGAAGACTCTAAAACCTTTCCTAATATCACACTATAGGAACAGGGGAAACAGTTTGAAGCCTGTTGCTGGTTCTGAAACATGCTCCCATAAAACTTGACCCCCTCATTTGAACAACAACACTTAAAACTAAGGTCTGTGATAGGCTGGTCTTCAGAAATAGTCCCTTGTTCCCACAGATTGGTCGGCTTTAGTAATCTGATTTTGTTGATTATAGCTTTTTGTTCTCATGACTCAGTCTGATCAGCAGGCATAGCGGGGCATTTTATTTACTGATTCAAGGTATTGCACACCAACAGAGGGCCTCTGTCACTCAGGGATATAGCGGCTGAATAAGGGTAACGTTCTTGGCCTGCTCACCAGCTGCATCTTACAGTCAAATGAGACTCCCCAGAGTGAGTGTGCGTTGTTGGACACTTGGCAGCCCAAATACTGGGCTCACTCTGGCAGCAAGTACCTAGGCTGTGACTTTATTATCCACACCTGTGGGATAGGTACAATTAGCTCTACACCAGCAGCAGATAAGCAGGGCTGCTGGGAAACCAGATTTGATCGGGTCTTACATGTGGCTGTAGGCAAGCCCTGGCCCCTTGTGCTGTTTGTGGGGCACTGGGGTGCTGGTGGTAAGCTTTTCATCAGTGCTGTTGGGATAAGATCTTTCTTTCTCTGCTCCCCTACTCCTCTCAGGCTCTCTCCATGGGCCCCTGCAAGAGCTGGTCTCCCATCCAGTCTGAAGCTCCATCACACCAGCCTGGGACTGGCCATCTTAATGCTGTCTCACCTCCTCTTCCCTGCTGCCTTCAGATTGCCTCTGTCTAGTGTGTGTGAACACTGAGGCAGGGACAATGCAAGCAGCACATGTGTTGTTACAAGTCAGATTTTTCAGCTTTTCTCAATCCCTTGCCCAGCATCTTGTTGAAAAAGTGCACTGCTTCTTGTAGTGAGTAACAGTGGATTTTAAGAATCTTTACCTACAGGTGAACCTCATAATTTTACAAAAAAATGAAGCTATTGTTCAGTAATAAAAGTAATAATTCCGTGGATTGGTGTAGCTTTGAATTTTACCTATTATGGTTTTACATTCAGACATAAGGAGAAGTTATTTTCAGTGATGTGATACTCATTCTCTCCATAAAGACATTCTTGGAAATGGAAGTGAGTTTCGTTCCTCACCTGTGGGGCTCAAGTTGATGTACTCAGCAAATGTGCAGTCACATACGCTGTCAAATCAAACTACATTTGTCAATCTCTTCTATCTAATGACTGATTATATGATGCATCTTCACAGTAATCAGGCCATCACATTGAATTATCTGGTATCTAAGTGGTATGGCACTCCCACAAGGAGATATTGTCATTTCTGTCAGGTCTCCACCAGTACTGACATGTCTGCTAGGAACATACCAAAAGCTCATGTACCAGTGTGACACACAAATGTCATCAAGTAGATTTGTGGGTACAGAAATCTGAAAATGCAACTAACAGTTTCCATTCAATTTATTGCAAACTTGCACCATCTGAAGAAAAAAGACTTGGGGGAAAAAAAAGTCCTGGGACAGAACGACAAATGCCTTTTTTAGGTAAACACGATGTGATAGTGCACAACACTTTTTAAAAGTCTGTAACTACAGCAAAGCATATTAATCCTTTTCATTTGGAGAAGAGGTGTAATGAAGACAAGTGAACACAGACTGTGCTGTTACTTGTTCTGTTCATAACAGAATATTCAATATGTCCAAATTAGGTTAGTATTGGCATATACTTTAATTCATGAGTAACATGAAATTGTTTTGAAGAGGCTGATTAAAGACATTCCGCTAAAACTGCTTTATTGCTTAGGGTATTTATACTTATCAGCTTTTTCTTTAAGATTCTCAAGTTCTGGTGACTAAACTTTTGCTGCCACCGTAACAATCATACCCAGTCTTAGCATCTGTGAGGTGTATTCTTCTGAGGAAAACAGGGAAAAAAATACGATGTACCACACCTAAAGATTTCTATCATGGAGACTAGTGAAAAAAACCAAGCAAAACATTTTACACATAGATGTAAAGGAAGCTGGGTTACAAACAACAAGCTCTGTGAGGCATAAGCATTTCTAATTTGAATTAACACTTCTTCACATGGTTTTTTACTGGCAGGAAGGACAATGGGGTTTTTTCCCCCTACTATTCTTAGGTTCTGTGTTTGTTTCTCTCTTGTAAATCTTGCACATACATAATTGTACATTGCAGCACATATTAATCCCATTGTCATGGTATTATTTTTGTTTTGGCTTTCTCCAACCTGCTCTTACTAAACCAACTGTTTCCTCATGCAGTGAGGAGGAGGAGAATGTTGCTCCCTTCTACAATTTTTATCCAGGCTTCTGATGTATACTGCCTGTTTTTTATAGATAAGGGCTTGTCATAGTACAATAGACTTTACTTTTGGGTCACAGTTAAGCGTTTCACAAATTTTCAGCTCTCAGAATCTCGTTTTTACATAGGCCTTTAATTCTCACACTTCAGGCTTTTTTGAGTACATTTATATGACATAAATTCTAGGTCTAGAGGTTGTGTTTGGGGCTATCACAACTGTACATTGGAAATGCTCCTCATTGTACATGTAAATCCTGAACTTTTTATCAGGCAGATTAGGAAAATCACATACCAAATTTCTTCCCAGTGAATACTAGGTCACAGAAAGGATGAACGGAGTCTGTACAATGGCAAGGTATGTGCTGGTATTGAAATAAAATACCTTGAGAGGGTTGAAAATTCACTGAAATATAGTACAGGTGAAATAAAAGAACTTTTGAAAAACAGCAGAATAATCAAAGCTGCAGGAACAAAGAGCTGTGGGCCAAGAAATAAGAACAAGAGGACACTAAATCAAAATACAAAGGAAACGAAACTGTTGCTAAAGACGAAGAAGTCTGCTTGAGCTTAGTGCTTAGTCATTAACATAGTTAAGTACCCACCTATAGGCTGTGATCACTCCTTATTCACAAAAACCCCTTCTTCACAGAGCATACAGGGTAAAGTAAGCGTACACTGTATCTTTAAATGGAGTTGAGAGAATGCTAAGGCAAGGACTCCAGCTTTAAGTCGTTACCTATATGGGAAATGTAGGATTTTTATTGTTCAAAATGTATAAAAATGAGCACGTGGCATACTGAAAGTGTGCTAGCTTTGTGGATTTACCACCTAGCACCCATCTCTGTGCAGATATGAAAGAAGCAAATACCTCAACTCTGTGTGTGTGAACTGGCTTCTTGCACACCAGGTGAAAAAACCCATATTCAGGACAATACCAGGACCCAGGAACGAGAAAGTACTTTTGGGTGCCAAAGATTAGATATAGTCTGTAATTGTGCATACCTTATATTGGCAACCCTGAAAGTTATGTTCAAATGGCTCTTTTACTTCTATCCATTTGGTTTCTATTCCATTCTAAAGGTCTGGTATCAGGACAGGTTGTGTGTTTCATGTCGTAAGGATAGCATCCTACTGGCATAATCTTGTAGACAGTTCTGAAAAGCTGAGCGTCACTTGGAGGTTTGTGCAGTTTTGCATACTGACCTGTGTTTCTCATAATGCTGACCTCCTCCACCTCAGGGTTGGGGTCCCACCTTCCCGGGATCAGTCATTTCAGACTTCAAACACTCAAACCGAGATTGCTCTCTCTGTCACCAGACTTACAAACCTCTTAGCAGCTATAAAAACTTACAAAACACTTTTTTTGCCCTACCATTCCATTTTCTGAATGAAGTACAGTTCCTAATAAGCAAATGTCACCAGAATATGGGTACAAAGACATGCCTACACTCCTTTGTTTTAACCTGGTTGTTATTGATATTTTAAATGCACTAGAAATTTCCAGTTCACTTTTGTTTCCCCTGTTAGCTTAATGTTTTTTAATTACTATACTGTTGAATAATGCTTCTAAGGCCACAGTAACCACAGTAGCCACTAGGAGAAGGCCAGTAGGCATCAGCAGTTGAAATCAGCAGCAAAATTAAACTTCAAAACGTGCAGTATCTGCCTGTTGTGCTGTTTAACCTGGTCAGCATCATGTTATTCTCCTGGCACTTCCTTTGTTTCTCATTAACTGCAACAAGATATCATGTAAATTTGTCCTCATGTTCTCTGAATTTATCCCCATTATAATTTTCACTGGAAG
This sequence comes from Lepidothrix coronata, assembly GCF_001604755.1. Taxonomy (NCBI): domain Eukaryota; kingdom Metazoa; phylum Chordata; class Aves; order Passeriformes; family Pipridae; genus Lepidothrix; species Lepidothrix coronata. Next base: position 199,150 of record NW_016690533.1, on the reverse strand, counting down.
GAGCAATATTTATTTTGGAGCTTCAGAGCTGCAAGTCTCTAATACTCACCTAAACCTTTGAATGTTCTGCTGAAAGTATTTACCTCTGGTCTTCCCATTACTTTATTATATTGATTTATTAGCCTCTGTTAGACCTAATAAAGTCATTCTTTCATTTTTTGCTGTTACTTTTTCCCATTTATCCATTTTCATTTACTCCTCTTCGCTTATATCCCATTTATGTTTATCTTATGTAAAATATGTACACGTAAGGCTACAGTTGGATTAACAAACAAGAAAGTCTTATGGCAGGAACATCCCTATGTACTGGTTGCCTATGTACTGGAAGTTTTATTATATCTATGTTCGTACATCATATACTTACTACAGACAAACTAATGGCAGTGATTATAAATCTGGTGGTTGCTTGTGAGCACTGTTCAGCACTCACCAATACCATACATGCACTTCTGCTACGTTTCCTTTTGCCCCTTAGGAAGTCTGCCTGACCACTGCCAGAGTTATCTTTTGCTGTGTGAGACATTTCTCCCTACATGTTTCTGGACGTGACAGAAGCATCTCCTAACAGGAAGGTCAGACTGTGTCCTGTTCGGTGCATAAACTAAACTGTGTGATGGGTTTCGGGGCTGTGCACATGCACCTGTCCATGGCACACAGACGTTGTTTTCATAAGCATGCTGGAAGCCCAGTCAACACATTACCCCTTCAGAAGTTCAGTTCCAAAAGTTTTGAACTTGCAGCAATTTCCACTTAGCTGTTCAACATTTGCTGTAAAGGAACAATTTACTTGTGGAGTTCACAGAGGTCTTGTCTTGAATCTGTTTGATGTTCTGATGCTGCTTGCACACTATCTGAAATGCTTGCTTTTGTTTCCTCAATATCTCACCAGAGCAGCTCAGATGCTTCACAAACACTGCAGTGGTTCTTCCTTGTGTTAGTTTCTTCTCTGCTGTAGTTACAATCGTGGCATATTTGCAAATCCTCGCCATTTTCTTAGCATACCTCTAGTTCCTCACACAGTTTCTGTACATCTGCCTGCGTCTCTAGCTCTCACATACACATTGTATCTTCATCTCAATGTTTTTTCACTGCAGACCTTGAGTTATGGAGTATTTTCCTCCGGTATGTAAAATTTCTAGAACCAAGGTAACTTGTGTTCTCTTTCATAGGGACTGTGAATCTTATTAAACCTTCCCCATGAGTAGCTCCATCCCACTGTAACCAGTCTGCTAATTTGAGGCTACCTGGCCTGTAACTATACTAGGGTGCAGCCACATCTGACCAATTAAGACTCAAAAACTGCCACAGAGCTATCTAGAGCCCTGCATACCTCAGTGCAAAGCTACAATGAAAAACCAATGAGCACATAATAACAAGCTAATCTTTAGGTTTAGTTTATTTATGTTTCTGCCAGCAAAAAACATAAAATCAAAATCAGAGAAAAACAGGAGTGGGTATAGAATTTGGCTTATCCCATGGTGGACAGATGAGGAGAGTGTGCAGGGGATATGAGGAGGTATGGATCATAGGCTGAAAAAAGGAATGGGTACAATGAAGCAGGGAGAATTACATGGTAAAGGAGCGGCATATTTTCATACTTTCATACTGAGTGCTTAAGTCCCTTACACATAGAACTTGGGAGATCAGGCACATGGCTTGGCTGGGGTCACTCTAGACAGTGCAAGAAGATCTGAAATTGGCTGCAGAAAGTCTATGGAGAATCCTGTCTTTATTCCAATATTAATAAAGTGACATCTTTTATTGCCCTTTCTTATTCCTTCTCTTTCCTTATTTATAGCACACACAACCCTCTTTCTCCAAATTTCACTCATCTAAAATCTGTGGCCACAGACATTCCCCAAAGCTATTGTAGCTCACACTTCTCAAGCTTGCTGGTGGATAAAAGGTGTATCAGCTGCAGTAGCTTCTGGGCTGGGCAAGCAGTTCTATGCTTGCTTGGTTTGAAGTGTGGTATTTTTTCCACCTCCGCTCTGAGAGCAGAACCAATGCCCTTTTGCTTACAGAAGAGAACATGGGCTGTAGAGAACATACAATTTTCCAGACACAGATTTTATTAATTTCACTGCATTAACATGAAAACAGGAAGAGACTTAATTCCAAAAAGATAATGATTTAATATAGAACACAGCAGTAGTAATATCACAGTTACAGCAGAGTTTGTATTACACTGAACTAATTTATTCTTTAATATTGAAAAGGTGCTTTTGCTTTGTTTCAGTAAGAAGTACAAAATAAAAGAAAATATTATTTCCAAGCAAGAAAGTTTACTGTGAGGGTAGATTTTGGTCTTTCATTTAGTCTGTCTATGGCTATAAACCACACAAGGTAGTGGCCAGGTAATAATAGCTGATAGGGGCCAGATAAGAACAGCTGAGAGGATAAGAGCTAACAACTAATAGAAATGTGCCTAGGCATTATAAGGCTAGAGGGGGAAGAGTATCTGCACCACCTAGATTAAGGCATGTGATACCTAAATTAAGAGGCTGTCATTTTCAGGTCCTTCTACAGCTGGACAGGTAATCTTCCTCTGAGACTATTTAAATCCTATGTCTGCTTCTGCCCCAGGCACTTCTTATTCTCTACTGAGTGCCTCACTGAGGCACTTTGAAGAGATTTGCTGTAATTTAGACATCTGCATCACATGCCCAATGTTAAGTAGTGTGGAGTCCCCTCTGGTGTCCTTACCTTGCTGGAAGTTGGTTGAACTTGCCCCTTCAGATTTCCATAAGCAAGTCCTTACATGCATGAGCAGTGCCCTTTGAAATAAATGGTGAGAAAAAGGGAAGGACAGCTCACTTGCATAAGGCGTGCTCTCCTGCACTTCCATACAGTTTGAAGTAAGAAACTATCTGCTGTGCCCCTCCTTCCTCTTCGTTGTTAGCACCATGTCCCTAGAATAGCACTTTCTTTTACAGGGAAACTCCTAATAATGGGATAAGTGTATGGCCATAGGACAACATAGGGCATAAAGGTCTTGAGTCTTCAATCACCATGCAGTTCTAATTGAGGCACCAGTTGGCTAGAGGTACTCTTCTCCTGGGAAGACAGAGCAAGTATGACTCCTCTGGAGTTGGCTGCTTTTGCAGTTCCAAGGCTACTGTCTTCCTAAAAGTGTATCCCAAGCATCAAACTTACTGTATGTGTGAAGAGCATGTTTCTCTCATACAGAAACCTTAATCCGACACACTTGTGTCATGTGTTGCCACATAAATTCTTCTTCTACACACTTGATTTATCTGTCCAGAACTAGGAAGGCCTCCTCTCAGTACTGTGTCATAGTCTCCAAAATCCTCCAGATGTTCATGATATTTTTTTCATACTGAATCTTGCATAGCAAATGCTGAGGTAATTTTCATTCTGGCCTTGTAGATCTTTGCTGAAGTGCTTTTATTGGTTAAGTTTTTTTTTCTTGGAGGGATATGATTTGTCAGAAACAAGCTCATGTTTTTTAGGCTGGCATCATTGTCTTATGCAGTTGGTGTGTACAGTTACATGAAAAATTTCACCCACAAAAATCACAATGTTGCTGATTAACAGCCCACTTTGGAAAACGTCGGTAACAGAACAGACATAATATTATATGGCAGACATAAAATTAAAAAACTAAAATCAAAATACTATAACTTAATCTGTAGTTGAGAGAATTATGTTCAAAAATGGCTACACTGTTGGTTAACTGATAAACCCTTGGGTTAAATGGTCCCAGTAAGATAAAGGTCAGTCAACTCTCCCATCAGAGGAGGGATGTTATCTTGATATAACTCATATTAATCCTTAAATTCCTTTTTCTTTAAACATCTTTTATTCACATGGGGAAAATAAGGAGTAGGAGGGAAAAAGGAAGAAAACTAAAAGCCTCTCCTTATCAAATGCTTGACCATGTTGCAGAAAGAATACAGACACTTCCAAAAGGTACTTCACTAATGTTGAATACTAAACAGGTAGATCAATCCCCAAAGCTTCCTCCCAGTGTTTATCTTACAGTGTTCACATAACAGAAATGGATCTTGTGAGATGACCTTACTCTTTGCAATATTGTATTTCCCCGAGGTAAATCTCACTGGATAGAATTTTTGTAAAGAAACAGAATCATACTATTCTGGGTACCATTCAAATCTTGATGTGCTACAGCTATGGTACTAATATTTCCTGGAGAACTCATTGATTCTCTTAGTTTAACAATGGAAAATGCTGTAATTCCAGGGAACAGTTAACCGCAAGAATTGAGGGTCATACAGTTTTCAGTAGTGGTCGACATAAAGATCTTAAATAACATCAGGCAGTCCTTAAGGCAAAGCAAGTGGTGCAACATTTACTAACTAATGTTCTGATGTAATTTTACAGTCCAGTAGAGATGTCGTGCTCTGCAGTGGATGCTGTGAACGTGGAACTGACTCTTTCTAATTTTTCCTGATAAAGACTTGGACACTTTCTGCAAAGGTGAGCTGCAACATGCTTTCGGAAAAAGGCGTGAAGATATTTCCTAAATTTTTCTCCAACAAATGCGTAGATCACAGGATTAATACAGCAGTGGATCATTGATATTGTTTCTGTCACTTGAATTGCTTTCTCCAGTTGGCCTTTGATATCACAATTTGGAGTGAAAAGTGAACCTTGAAATGTATGCAAAAAAGAAGAAATATGGAATGGTGTCCAGAAGATGAAGTAAAAGATCATGATCACAAAAATAAGTCTGACTGCCTTCTGTTTTTTTTCACTCTTAGATCTCAATAATGTTTTAAGAATTTGTGAGTAACTGAAGATCATAATGAGCATTGGAACAATAAGTCCCAGAATGTTCATCTTTAAAATAAAGAAGTACTTCCAATTTATTGTGGAATCACTTGGATAATGAGCACTGCAAGTATAACGTAAACTTTCCTTCTGAGTTTTGTGAAATACTATCCCAGGAACAGAAGCTAAAACAGCAACAGCCCAGGTGACGATGCTGGTGAGGGTGCCGTAGGCAACTGTCCTGGCCTTTAAAGCAAACACCGCGTGCACTATGGCCAGGTACCTGTCCAGGGTCAACAGGATTATGAAAAAGATGCCACTGTAGAAGCCAAGGAGGTAGACACCTGAGAGAATTCGACACAGCGCCTCCCCAAAAATCCAGTCGTGAACTGCGTAATAAGCCCAAAAAGGGAGAGAAAATACAAACAGCAGATC
>NW_016690533.1:166817-191904 GCF_001604755.1 Lepidothrix coronata | reverse complement strand
TGTCTTTTACAGACACCACACTCTCAAAACCACAACTTCATTCTCTCTGCACCCAAGTTCTGCAAGACTAAATGTAACTGAAGAAAGTCAGCCCATGGTTGGAGTGACACAGAGACAGGCCTCTGGTCTGCTTTTTGGTAGATAGTCAATTCAATTACATGGTGGGCCATTCTGAGCTGTAACATGTGAAATTTCTGAAGTGTCTTACACTCATGTCAGCCTACTCAGTAGTTTGAGCAAAAACCTATTTCCTGATATGTAATTACAGACCATTCAGGATCCAGAGGACTTAGTTTTGATCTAGATTTTTATCTCAGTGGATATATATAATGCAAATAATCTTCTTGAATAAATTTTGTTGGTTACACAGAGTTAAAACAATTTTTTCTGTGTGTATGTGCACAGGTAAACATTCACATATATACACTCATATATATAGAATTGTAATGTTGTAGAATCATAGAATAATTTAGATTAGAAAAGACCTCTCATATCATTGAGTCCAACCATTAACATGACAGTACCAAGTCCACCATGTACCTAAGCACCACATCTACACACCTTTTAAATATCTCCAAGGATGGTGACTCAACTGTTTCTCTGGGCAGCCTGTTCCAATGCTTGATATCCCTTTCAGTGAAGAAATCTTTCCTAGTATTCGATATAAATCCCCCCCGGCACACTTAGCCTTGTTGAATCTTTGTATTTGTATACAAAGAAAATAATTATTTTTTTTCCTTTTTAGTTTGGAACTTATTCTGAATTGTAACACCAGCAGAAAATAATTGTGGGAGCAGCAGAACTAAAGTTAACTGATTCCCTAAAGATTTGTCTCCTTTGCTGTCCAAGTCTTATGTTGTGTGAGGGCTTGATCCCAGCCAGCAGCTAAGCCCATATTGAGTCACCCACCCACATCCCCTGACAGCAGGATGGGGGAAAGAATCAGAAGTGTTGAAGCAAGATAAACTTGCAGGCTAAGATAAAGACAGTTGAATAAGAAAATGAAACTGAAAAAGACCACAAGAGACGATACAACGACAAATGCTTGTCACCTACTAACAAGCAGATGGATGGCCAGCCCATCTCTGAGCAATGCCTACTTTGGAAAAACTTCCCCTTGTTTTTTGCTGAGTGTGATCCTTTTGGTCAGTTTGGGTCACTTGTTCTAGCTGTGGTCACAAGTCTAAAAGGCATCACCATAAGAGCTGCTGTGAAGAAAAGTAAGTCCATCCCAACCAGACCAAGTTCACCTTCCCACTACCAAAACTGAGCTCCTGCGCTATACAATTCACATTGATGCTGGCTAGAAAGATAGCATGTACTGTGACTGTTTTATTTACTGTCTCTGACCTGCTGGGAAAATTCTGAGCATTTGTATGGGTGAGAAGCCAGATACTCCTCTTCACAACAAGCACAAAATATTAAAAATATTTTCTGAAATGATTTATAAAAAATTCCTTCTCCTTCGCATGCAGGTAATGTTAATCACAAAGAACTCTAGAAAACTGACCTGGCTAAAAAATTCTTCTGGAAATTACTTGTTTGCATTTGACCTGATGATCTCGGAAGTCTTTTCCAACCTGGTTGATTTTATGGTTCTATGGTTCTATGACTTTTTTTTTTAATTTATCTTTAACCATTTTTCCAATTTTCATTTTCATGCAGAAAGGAACATCTTCTGCAGAAGCTGTAGCCCTTGAAAAGAAGTCTGGTTTTAACTCTTAAATTATTTAGGCACAAGCCTTCAAAGATTGGTGTGTTATAACAAAGAAATTTCCAGGTTTATCTCTACCCTTGTGCTTTTTAAACATAATCTTCTGAAACAATCTGATTTGGGAACTTTTGATTATTTCATTTATTTCTCTCTTTTTTTTCCTTCCAAAATTACAAATGAATATCCAGAAAATCTTAATTATTTTAATTTGAGGGGCTTTTGCATTTTCTGGACTGCGTGTGGGCATCATTGCCCACTGTCTTGCCCACAATCCCACAGTTTCTGCATGCAGAGGGTAGTTTTATTGCTAACAGAAATTCTGAATGATTTTTGCAAAATCGGGCAACAATGTCAAGCCTAATGTAGCAATCAATATAAGATTCTCCTTTGTGCCCTCCTTCCTTTCTAATTTATTCTGTGTTCTAAGCACGCAAAAGCATCTGCATATATGAGTAGTCCAATAAGAGGCTACTGTTGTTTCACCTTGGAGGACTGGTTATGTTCAGAGTTGCCAAAGAAGCTGGATACAGAGAGGTGTGACCAAGCCATGGGCCAAATGCCTGCACCCTGGAAAAGAGTTCTTGCAGAGAAAATGAGGCTACATCTTGGATGGGAGAAAATTTGGTCTGCTTAATAATTGAAGCTTTGTGGCCCAAATAAACATAATTTCATTTCTTTAAGTTTTAACAAAGCTGCACTCATGGCAACATCACAGATTCCTGTAATGAAAATGTAGCTCTGAATCATGTCTTTTCTGTATTTTGGGTGCTTTGAGAGAAGCCTTGCTAGCTCTTGAGCATTAGTTGCTATCTATACTGTGTCACCTTTAGCTGTAAAATGCCTGGGTGCCAGTATGACTATCAGACATTTCCATGTAATTCAAGCAGAGAGGCTCCTGAGTTGCTACAGTGACTTACTCAGGTATGACAGTTGTCACAGCTCAATGAATCTGCAGTACCCTAAAGGGGATTTGGACAAAGTTTCCTCACAGAAATCAGAGTAAGTAATAACTAGTTAGAAGAGCGCCTGTGCATTAATGGAGCCACTTAGCTCAAAATTTAATGACCCCAAAAGTTCCCTTTCCCTTGTTACAGTCTAAGACAAAATTTCTCTTTTGAAATGCATGAGTAGGTAACACAGTGCTACTGCCCCTGCCTTCACTCTCCTCCTTTTACAAATGCCGGTGCTTGTCATACAGAAAAAGAAACTGTTTAATGACTTGTAGTCAGCTTAAAAGTGTGTCAGCAGCTTCTAGGGCACTTTATAGAGAGATGTACAATGTAGCACAGAGTAAAACTGATACTCAAATAATAAAAAATAATACCCCATATTCTGATAGCAGATGTTGCAAGAGGAGTAGCCAGTGTTTCCCACTAATAGTTCTATCTCTTTAACTTTGACTTTCCAGGAGGAGAAAAACTACAGAGAAAACTCTGCGCAGACACCTGCACTTTCTTGGAAAGCAAGCATAGATGTAGGAACATTTCTTGTTACCAAAAAAGATGAAGAAAAAGATGAAAGTGTAAACTAAATGCTCCATGTAAGTCTCTGAACTGATAGTTTCCTTTGAACACATCTTTTCATGTGGTAGTTGCCACAGTCTTCCTTTCTATGATTTGACTAGGGAAAGAGCCCTTTCCTTGCTTGGAAAACCTCGCTTGGAAAACCTCTTCCTCTTTTATAACAGCTGAACATTAGAAACATTCAGAATTGCTTGCCTCCTAACTGGTGAGGTTTTTTCAACCTTGTAGAACTTTCAAGGAAAAATGTCTTCTGGGCTGGAAAAAACAGGCTTAATTCTCTGTGAGCCCTCAAGATCCTATTCTTTCCATTCCCCATCAAAAACAGAGAGACAGTCCTGCAAAAATTCTGAGCTTTTCTTAAGTTAAATAGAGTGAGTCTATGTGATCCCAAGAAAAGAGAAGTAGGAATATATTCTTACCCAAACAAATGTACAGTAAAAGAATAGTGTAAGTACTGAAAATAAGCACTATGAGAATGAGAAACTTGAGACAGATATTAAATGTCTTCCTCCAAATCATGAATACATGTATAAGTGTGCTCTTCTCTTGTGTAGGCTAAATTCTTGGCTAGTATGTCTGTTCAGGGGTTTTTGTTGTGCTTTGGATTTTTGAGGGTTTTTTTTCAGTGTCTTTGCTTACAGTGCCTCACATAAAACATTGAATTCAGAGTAATTCAAACAACAGTCGTAGTCAGAACCATTCTGGGAATGAACTCAAGTACGAAAAAGAAAGTTGACAATCTGGAGTGGAGGATGCCAAGATATGGCATAGGATCATATGATGTCCTGTTATTGGTATAAGGGCTTCAAGCTCACTGCTCTGACACTGCCAACTATTCCAGGCAAATGACAAGGAGCTTACCTTTCCCTGTGTGTGAGTAGTACAATTCCAGTGTAGTACTGATTATTTTTATTCATGTAAAACCTCATGACCAAAAATTGCAACCCAGATCATGACTGGGCATAAAACCGATACCATTAGCTGAGATATGGAATACAGGCTTTTTAATGTGGTGACTCAAAGACATCACATTAAAAAGAGGACTCAGTCACAAAGAGCATATCCTTTTAAAATATGATAGTGAAATAGTTCCTTTAAGAGATTAAATGCTTGAATAATACAGAGAAACCATATGATAGGATAGTGATGAAGAACATCTGCCATCTGCATCTGATAGGGCAAGATGTGACTTAGATATGGAGAGATTAGATTAAGTGTGCAGGATTTAATGTCTGACAAGTTTCTATCCTTAGCAGAATACATTTGCAAGCTATTGACCTCCTGGAACAGCTTTGAAACCAAGACCCTGTAAGTTTCGGTAGAAAAAAAGATTATTTTCTACAACACTTGTCCAGTTCAATTCTCTACTTTCATATTTAGCCTTATCCACACTGTAAACTAGTTGCAAGACCCGATTGTTTTTACAGCTAGTATTAGCTCTACTACTACTGTCATTAGGCACCTATACTTCCCCACACAGTGTATCTGTATCTATATATACACATTAAGATGTAAAAATAAGGAAAAAAAAAATTAGCTACTCACTGATTTATCAAGCTGGTTTGGCTGACTGTGTCTTCTTCTCCTTTGTGAACAAACACATACTTAAACCCTACATCTGAAAATAGGAAACAGCACTTCCTGTGTGATCTATTGCAAAACATTATTACAGGAATCAAGGGTCACGTTCTTCTTTTCTGAAAGAGCTCAGTTTCCAGGCTGAGATAAGAACTGAGGGATGAAGACTTCATGGGTGTCTACTTGTTCTACTCCAGATGGAACTGGAGCAGTCAGTATCCAAACCACTGCATCTCTACAAGGGTAAGATTGGCTGGTTAAATTCAATAAAATCCCATTCTCAGGATGATAAGTATTTCTATCTGCTCTGGACACTTCTAATCTAAACTTAGTATCAGTTTAAAGCCATTGCCCCTTGTTCGGTCACTACATGCCCTTGTAAATAATTTCTTTCCATCTTTCTTTTAGGCTCCCTTCAGTTACTGGAAAGCCGCAATTAGGTCACTCCAAAGCCTTCTCTTTTCCAGGTTGAACAAACATAATTCCCTCAGCCTTTCCTCATAGGAAAGGTGCTCCATCCCTCTAAGCATCTTGGTGGCCCTCCTGCACTCGCTCCAACAGGTCCATGTCTTTCCTGTGCTGGGGAGCCCAGAGCTGGATGCAGAGTTCTAGGTGGGGTCTCACCAGATTGGAGTAAAGCAGCAGAATCACCTCTCTCGCCCTTATGGCCATGCTGCTTTTGGTGCAGCCCAGGAGACACTTGGCTTTCTGGCAGTGAGCACACATGGCTGGGTCATGTCCAGCCTTTCATCCATCAGCATCCCTCAAATCCTTCTCAGCAGGGCTGCTCTCAATATGTTCATCCACCAGCCTGTATTGATACTGGGGGTTGCCCAAACCCAAGTGCAGCACCTTGCACTTGGTCTTGTTAATCCTCATGAGATTCCCATGGGCCCATTTCTCAAGCTTGTCCAAGTCCTTCTGGATGGCATCCCGTCCTTCAGCTTGGTGTCATCTGCAGATTTGGTGGGGGTGCACTCAATTCCTTTGTCTACATAATTAATGAAGATATTAAATAATGCTGCTCCCAATATGAACCCTGAGTGACACCACTCATCACTGATGTCCATTGGGACTCTGAACCATTAACCCTCCAGATGGAACCGTCCAAACATTTTCTAATTCATCTAAGAGTTTACCCATTGAATCCGTCTCTCTTCAATTTAGAGAGAAGGATGTTGTGGGGGACAGTGTCAAAGACTTTTCAGAAGTCCAGACACATAACATCTGTAACCTTTCCCTTGTCCACTGTTGTAGTTACTCCAGAATAGAAGGCCACTGAGTTGGTCAGGCAGGATTTGCCCTTGATGAAGCCGTGATGAAGCCTGAATCACCTCCCTGTTCTCCATGTACCTTACCTTAGCATAGAAGCCAGGAGGATCTGGTATCTGTGATCTTCCCAGGCACGAGGTAAGTCTGACAGGTCGGTAGTTACCAGAGTCCTCCTTTCTACCCTTTCTAAAGATGGGTGCAATGTTTCCCTTTTTCCAGTCACCTGGGACTTCCCCTGTTGCCATGAATTTTCAAATGTCATGGAGAGTGGCTTGGCAACTGCATCAGCTAATTCTCTCAGGACTCTGGGATACATATCTTTGTGTCCCATAGATCATTATAAACCAGAAGTGATGAATAATATGGCCACTTCTCTGCTCCCTATGGAGTCTTTTCCAATTTCATAGAAAAGCTGCATTTTTCAAATTTGTAGGCTTTTGGCAACAGTTCTTGACTATTCTAAGACTTCAGGGTGTTTTCCTATAGTATTCTTGAAAAGCTGTAAGACTGGCTTGTGCTACAATTATGGCTGGATTTTGTCGTCATTTGCTAAGAAAAGAAAAATCTATGTGGAGTTTCAATAAAACCAGGGATACCTAACCTGACCACATGTGTTCCAGGGTGTACAAAAGAGACTCATAAAGCTGTTTCAGAAAGAACACCTAAGCAAAGCTTTAGGAAGAGGTGTCTGATGGCTTAAAGCACAAAAATGTTTCCTATTGATCTGGAAGGGGCTGCCTAGATTTTGCTGTAAGTATAGACAGCAAACCATGGAAAACTTTCAAGCCTGAGCAGAAAGTGCCTTCCCTACCGGGACAGAGTGAATAACAGTGAAACAAAAACCACATTTTCTTTCTACACCCTCTCCCTTCGTTTTTCTGTCTGAATTTGAAAAGCTATGGGTTTTGCCACTCAGGACATCTCTTCCTACTCAACGTACAGGCTGCTAGTTCAGAAGTCTTGTTTGCACATTTAATCTTTTGTGAACCACTGGTAAAGAATTGCTTGGCTTGAAGGATCAAAAATCTTGCCTAAGGCACTTCATTTTTGCTGCCCCATGAAAAAGAGGGGTGGACATCTGGAAAAGGGGCTTATCTCAGGTCTTGAAAGTGGAACTCCTTTGGAATTCATTGGCCAGGGTCTGTGCATGGGTATAATTGTCTGGGAGTACCAGAAGTTACCCTTGACCTCTTCTCTCCCTGTTTGGTGAAGCTGGGGCTTCCTTCTGCCTTGCTCAGGGATTTTCTGAAGTAACCAAGCTCCAGACCACTTCTAGGGAAGATCAAAGAAGAAGTCTGCCTTGGAGGACCTATGTACTATTTTCACGATCTGTGAGGTAAGCAACAGTCTTGAGTCTGGCATAGTGAGTTTGATGGTTGCTTGAGGTGGTGACTCCTGACTGACAACTCTATTCTAATCTGAGAAAAAAAGAACAGTTTTGCACACATTATTTTGAAAGAATTTTAATTCTTTGTGCCTCCAATCTGGGTGATTAGATTGAAGACAAGTGGACAGTATTTTCAGGCTGCCTGAGCTCAAATTACTCTGACCTTTGAAAATCAGGAATGGTTTATTTCTGAAATGGCAATCCAAATAATCTGAAGATACTTCAGGAAGTCTGATCAAGACTAAACTACAGGGAAAAAAAAGAGAAACGTTCAAAAGAAAAGAAACCTTTCATATTAGACACTTTATTTTAGGCATCTGTGACTACATTTTGAATTGTAGCTAAATTATTATTGTATTATGGAAGACAGAATTATTGTATTATTCTCCTGTTAAAAAGGAGAATATAGCCCCCTGAAAACATCTTTTTCAGGTATGTTGAGACTCTGAAGAAATCCAGGGGAAAGAAATTATGTTCATTGGTCTAGAAAGCATCACCTACAAGAAACGATTGGGAAAGGACTAGATGATCTCTGGAGAGATCTCTCAGAGTTAATTTCTATGAATTTACTCTTAGTATTTTTCCTGTATGGATTTAATGGGCATTATAAACATTAGCTAATCCATATAACTGCCTAGGAGACAGAAGTAGAGGAAGTAGTGGGAGAAAAGCCTTCCAAAGTCAAAGACATTACCAGGTGAAGATTGCTTGCTGTATAAAATTAGAGCACTGTTTAGGTTCTCCATGTCCATATAAAATTAGAAAGAACAGTAAGAAAAGAGTACATATACTTTACCATGCTAATCAATTGAAAATATGTACTGCTTGACTGTACCAAAGAGAAAAAAACAAAAAGGAACAAAAAATTTCTGCAACAAAACTGTCTTATTCAGCTGGGGCTTTCTACAAGCTGTCGCAACACTACCACTGAGAAAGCTGAACCATGATGTGCTACTATGACTCCATCAACTACTGAATGTAAGATAATAACAATAATACTCTTGCCTTAAATTTAAAATGTTATGTGGATACTGAAGTCAAGGCGTAGAGATACGCAGAGGGCACTAAAATAATTTTCCTTATTTCTGGAAGAAGTCTCTTTTCCTGTGGAGGGAAAGGGATAGTTAGAAACAGATCATTGATGGCAAAAATAATGGTAAAATTATCAATCAGACTGCCTGAATAGAAATGACTGGACCTCAGCTATATGCCACTAAGACCATAGCTAAGTGATGGCTTTGCAGTTCATCTCATATTCTAGGCTTTCCACATTGAAGGAGAAATGATGCCCTCAGTCCCTGTGTCAAAGCATGTTTAAGAACTTTAAGCAAAGCAGGACAGCATGAAGAGGGAACGTGCATACCAATGGAGTTGCTTCCCTATTCCTCTGGTGTGCTTCAGCCTGCCCTTTCATGGTGAAAATAAATGAAGTAGATTTTTTCTGTTAAAAAAGGAGTTCAACATCTTAACAAGACCTGTACTGTAGACTCCTCCTGAGCACCCTGACCCACAACAAGCCTCAGCAGGCATTTTGCTGACTGTCCTCAAGCTCAGAGGGGTGAGCAAGTGGCAACTTTGATTGAGCACAAGGAAGACTCCACAGGAAGACTTTGCAAGGTCTGTTAGTAGGCAATTCATTCCCAACTCCTTCAAACTGAATGTAGGAATTGTCTCTCCCACCCTTAGCTGGCAGTCGGCTAGCTAACCTAAGGGCTCCCTCTATAGTCAAGGGATAGAGGTAGGTATTTGCAGAGGGTGGCAGATTGTTTTAAGTTACTCCACCTCAGGCTACAATTAATCACCTTACAGAGGGAGCTCTCTTTAATGATATAAACAGCCTAGACAACAAGTTCTTAGTAGACAGCCAGCCTGTACATTGACAGAACTGTTTCAGATAACAGTTTTCAGGGCTTTTCAGTAATCTTCAGGCCTTTTGGTGATGAGAAACCATTTATTTTGGAAAAACAAGAAGTATTTTTGATTTTCTGTTCTTAGAGGCTGAGGTGGTTTTTTAACATGTAAGCCTGATAATCCTGTCTACATCCTTTGCTGAAGAGGAATAGGCCTATTCTGTAGATTTAAAGACCAGTTTAGCTGCTGACACCCCCAGAAGCAGGATCAGATTTATTGTGGCACTATGAAGACTGTCGCCTGCTCATGCCCAGGAAAACTGTATGTGTTACCTGTCATGACACAGAAGTAAGGCTGCAAAGGCTGTCCTCCTCTTCCCCTACACCTCATATCCATGTAGGTGTTTTATAGGGCACCATGTTTTAGAAGAGGTAGGAAGATACACAAAAGCAAAGCAGTTTCAACTGAAGGTATATGAAAGTTGACTTCCATCAGTACGGTATCGAATGTAGATACCGTCCTGATCATAGAGGTCTGCTGTGGCCCTTTGGAGCATCATGCTAAAGAAGACGGTGAATAGGGTAGGAGCGAGAACGCAGCCTTGTTTCACACCACTCTTAATCGATACCATACTGATGGAAGTCTATTCAATCTAAGGCGACTGAAGGCCCACACCAAGACCTTAAACCATCTTGTCCGGGAGCTGCTTTATGCTGATGACGCTGCCCTTGTTGCCCACACAGAAGCAGCTCTGCAGCGTTTAACATCCTGCTTTGCAGATGCTGCTGAGCTCTTTGGGCTGGAAGTCAGCTTAAAGAAGACAGAGGTCCTTCATCAACCTGCACCTCAGGAAGTCCCCCATCATCCCCACATCACCATTGGCCAATCAGAGCTCAAATCAGTCCAACAGTTTAATTACCTCGGTAGCCTCATCTCCTCAGATGGTAAGATCGACGGAGAGATAGACAACAGGTTAGCAAAGGCATACAGTGCTTTTGGAAAACTCCACAAAAGAGTATGGCGTAATAAACACTTGAAGAAAAGCACCAAGATCAGTGTTTACAAAGCCATAGTGTTGTCCACTCTCTTATATGGTTCCGAATCATGGGTCATCTACCACCACCACCTGCGACTCCTCGAACGCTTCCATCAACGCTGCCTCTGTACAATCCTAAACATCCACTGGTCAGATTATGTGACCAATACATCTGTTCTAGAACAAGCAGCTGTCACAAGTATTGAGGCCATGTTACTGAGAACGCAACTGCGATGGGCAGGGTACGTCTCAAGGATGAAGGACCACCGCCTCCCTAAGATCCTGCTCTATGGTGAACTTGCCACTGGCTGCTGCATGAGAGGAGCCCCGAAGAAAAGATACAAGGACTCCCTGAAACAACATCTCAGCCTTGGCCACATTGATCACCACAACTGGTCTACTCTGGCCTCAATTCGGGAGGCCTGGAGACACGCCATCTATAACGCAGCTGTCTCCTTCGAGAACACATGCAGGATCACTCTCGAGGAAAAAAGGCAACACAGAAAGAATCGTGTATTGCAGAATACACCATCTAAGGAGTCTTTCTGTTGTGCCTTTTGCAATCGGATATGTCTGTCATGTATTGGCCTCATAAGCCACCAGCGTGCCTGTAGCAAATGTGGATAGAGCCTTCCCAAATCTTTGTTCGCAAAGCCTAGCCATGATATGAAAGTTGCATTATTAGCTGCTCAGGTGTCACAGCACTTGCTCAGCTATTCAGAGTGGCTCATAGGAAGAACTGCACAAGAAAATATCATTGCAATCTGCCCTTCATGTTAGCCTCTTGAGCACAAACATTGTGATTCCTAGTACACACATCAGAATGCTTTATTCAGTTTGCGGAAGGCATCCTCCCAGCTGAGGGACTGGTTATTCAGAGTTCTTTTTGTTGCGCTTCACTACTGTGCAGGACCAGGCCTTATTTAATGTACACTACCCCGGCTTTTCTTGGACTGCAGAATTTTGCTTTTCCCTCATGATCATGCCTCTAGTTCTGTTAGGGTAATATCTGAGTGCTTCACAGGTATTACAGTATTTGTCTTCTCACCATATATATAGGAAGAATCAATACAATTATCTCAATTGTGAAATGAGGAAGCTGAAGTGCCAAGATCACGAATAACACTGTCAAGCATCTCTCAATTTGGGAAACCTGTTTTGTGAACTGTTTTTCTCCAAAGCAAAGTATTATGCTGGAGCAGGGCTCCCATCTGTTGTAGCTGCTGGTTCTTTGTCTTCATATTGAGCCTTGGAACATGAGGAACACAACTGCAGAGGTTATCTATGAAAATCTGTGTAGAAAGGAAAGGTGCTTAAGTGATGTCCTAGAAGTAGACATTTAAGGGTGGGCAGAATAAATTCAGGCCTAAATCCCTTGATGGAACTTGTGCCTGTCCTGTGACAAGCTTGAAGATTCCAGTGGTATTTGTGGCACAGGACTTGGCATCTCTGAAATGTAAGTCTTCATGGATTTTGCTTCTCAGGTATCTGTGGGACTGCTCAATGAAACTGAACCTGAAAGACACAACTAGATTCAGATAGTCTTCAGTCTTCTCAGAGACTGGCCTTATACTCCTGTGAATCTGCCTGGTGAAACCTCCTTTATTTCCCAGAGAAGTCCCCATGGAGAGTCAGCCTGAAGCCAGCTTGGTAGACACATTAAACTAATTTATACACATAATGAATCTGACTCTAATCATCTTCTGACAAGTTTTATTTACAAGGTGGAGACAGCATTTCCTTAGTAACTTCTGTAGAGAAAATAGAAGAAAACACTGGGCTTTAGATAAGTCATCATAACCTCCTTTCTCACAGTCCACAGCAAACTAACCACACACAGTCTGTGGTACCACAGACTGCATACTCTTCTCCATTCTCAGCAAATGAGAATCGCTGTGGTATCTTCTGTACTGTGGTGTGTTAAATTTTATTACATTCTCTCTCTCCCTTTTTTTTTTTTTAAAGGCAGTACTAATTGCTGTCTCATAATGGGAATTGAAGAGCTAGCTTACAGTTTTGTCCACAAGTGAGATGTTTCTCACCTGCTCTGTCAGTGGAATGGCTGTGGATAGGCTGTTTGTGCCATCGTGCAAAACACCATCAGTGTTAGCAAGACTGGTGGGAAGCCAAGTCAGTCTGTATTTGTGAAGGTCTCAGATCACATTGCAGTAGTTGTTTTATGCCAGCATATTTAGTACATGCAAACTAGTCTGCCATTCTTCTTAGAAGAGACTGTGTAAGTGTTAAGATGAAAACAAGCCACAGAGAAGTGCTAAAAATAACTTCAACTGAAAAGCCATATGAACAAGAGAATTCAAAGGAAAGCTGCCCAAGGTATTTCTGCCCAAGCTGTGCTAAGGTATGCTGAGATAAAAGCCTACATAAAGATTGAGTGAATATTAGCCAAAAAAAAAGTATTTTCATTGCCTGAAGTGCACTTAGTTTCACCTGAAATCTCAAAACCAAACTAACACTGGTGTTTTTGTTTCTGGAATTAACACTGCCCACTAATACTCCATTTTACCAGATTTCTTCAAGTCATAATAGATTTTCAATATTATTGGATACTGGAGAAGTTTACTATTACTGTTTTTCACACTGACCAGGGACCATTTCTTGTGTCCTAGTTGTTCATATGTTAAATGCGTTAAACACTAATTGCTTACACAGTGCTTACCACTGAAACTTCCAGCTTCCCTCCCTCCACACATTTAAAGACTGTCAGGGAAGTCTAAGCCCCACAAGCCTGTGGTTTGTTTCTCTGAAATCACAGAGTCTCTGCCTGAGAAAAAGCTTTAAAAAATTAGGATCAAGGGCTCTGGACCTCATCTACGACCTGGAAAAGCTGTATCAGAAAGCTGTGATGAATGAAAACACAATTTGTCACCTAGCTTGAGAATCAGGGTGAAGGAAGAGAACAGAATGACCCATTAAGGGGGAAGACAGACTGACCAGCTGACACTGGAGTGCACTGGGATGGATGAGAGAATACACTTGATTATCTTCTCCCATTCGAGAGAAGGAAAGGAACTGCAGACAGAAGGAGAGAGAGAGAGAGTAGTTGGGCATAGAAGTCATCTAAAGGCCACCAGAGTGTGAGCAGACCTCTGAGATTTTCAAGTTCTTAAAGAAAGTTGAAGTTAACAAGTTTCAGAATTTAGTGGCATCATGAGGTCATTTCAGCAGAAATTGCAAACCACAGAAAGTTTTGTATCTCACTTCTGGGTTGATTTATTAATGCATTTGGGATTTGCACGAGATAATGTATTTTGGTTATAATATATTTCTAATTATGAAGAGCAAAACCCACATAAGGTATGAGAAAGAAAACAGTGTGAGGTGTGTTTCTATAGCCAAGATTCAAGTCTAAGGACTACAAATAGTTATAGTGCATAGCTACAAATGAGCAATGTCATTGATTTTGGCTAATACAACTCTTCTTCCTTATAACTTGAGCTTAAATAGGAGAAGAAGGTAATATGTAGTTCTTACCTGGATCTTTTTAACTCTAATGTCAATCCCTGGAAAATATTATGCAAATCCCAATGACTGTTGTGTCCTGCCTTACTGAATTCAGTGGTTGATCTCAAACACTTGACAGAACCTGGCTTTAAATTGATTATCATACACAGACCTGTGTAATCTCAGGCTTTCAGGGCAAAGCACATTCCCTCTCTCACACCTGTTTCGATTTTCCCCAAAGGGCTGCTGTACCTCATAGATTTGTGGTACTACAACCCAGCCTGTCTACCAAGGTGTTCAATGTGGTACAGTTGGCCTCATTTGTGGGGCAAATGTAATGCTCACAGTGGTCAGAAAAGAAACACTTTATTCACAAAAAAAATAATTTATTTTTAGTATAATTACACTTATCAGCACTGTAATAACAGCAATCATTATTAGTCCAGATCTAATTATCTCAAAAAAAGAAAGAAAGGAGGAAAAAATAATAAAGACATGAATACATCTGGGCAGAAACAACAATGAAGTAATAGTGATACTAATAATGATACTAATACTACGACTACTACTACTAATAATAATAATGCTGCATCATCAACAATAATGAATAGTTAAATCTGTTTTCTATACCCTTTTTCTGAGTGTAATTCTTTTACTTTTCCACTGCTCCTCTGAGTCCTAAGGTCAGTGACTTCAGCCAGTTCGTCTCTTATGAAATTGTTCCTCTACAGCTCTTGCTCTTTCCCTACTTCTCAAGGCCCCTGCTGTCATACACAGACTGTATTTCTCTATGTTGCAGCATCATGTTAGAGTCATGTTAGAAAGAATAACTGTTTTACTAGTATCTGCATAAAAACTGTGGTTGTACCACAAAAGATAAGCAAAACTAGGGCAGATTAAATATAGTCTCCTACTCAGAAGAACTGCACCTACAGCTAAACCAAGCAAAAACAAAGCTTTGGGCAGATCAAAATGGGTTCAGACAAAGCCAGGCTGGCAAACCTTAGCCCCAAGACCTTGCATACTCAGTACAAAGCTGGTAGCCCAGGAATAGCAGTACCAACACTGTATCACTGGGCCGCAAGGCTGAAGAAGACACTTGGGAAGCAGAGTCTTCCTTTACAGGGTTGCAGAAGTCTCTCCTTTCATAGATCCCCCTGTAACAAGAATATTTCACACAGCAGTACTAAGAAGATATAGAAATATATTTCAGGAAATTTTTATATTTTTGAGCTGGAGATAGGCTAGAGAAATTCAACAGATTCACTCACCAGCCCTCTGTACAGGGCACCTTTGCTGACCTTTGTTTTTGAGAGCCAACAAACTGAGAGGTTGATATGGGGAAGCAAAAAGATGTGCTGTAAGGAAAGGATTAGGGACAAAGGCACAGACTTACCCTCTAGCATGTTTACAGCAGAAAAGAAATCAAGGTGCTAGGGACTCCCAAAAGAAAAGAGAGGAAGTAGTCCATGTCCCTGAACTGCTGGAAACCTGAGGGGCTCTCCAATAGCCAGTTCTGAGGACATATTGGTGCACAGGCTGTAATAAGTGGAGAAATGTGTTTGTATTTTGCAGTTATAGGTACATCTGAGTGAAATCCAGAACCAGCAGCCCTATATCCTCTTAGTCACAGCTCTCAACTGCTGTTTAGCCTGAGCACAGGATGGGTTTTTTGACCTCACAGGCCTGTGTCTCTGAAGCAGCCTCTCTATGTGATGATACTGTAAAGCTGCTTGCAACTGGCAGTGGCAGGGGTCTGCCTGGAGCTCACTACCCTCAGCACCCAATGGGAAATAAGTAACAACTGGTAGGAGTGTAAATAAATTTCTCAGCTCTTTGGAGGCACATACTCACGGTTTCCCAAACTCATCGAGAAGACTAGTTTAAGTAATTCAGTGTTTTAAGACGAAGTTTAATGTGATTTTTTTTTTTCCCAGAGCTGTATCATCCTGAAGTATTGCAGGATTTCTGTCATTGTATCAACAGGTGTTTTCTATGGGTTGATTCTCACTTTTGTCATACTGCAAAAACATCTCAAATGAGAGTTCTTAAATGAGAGATAGAGAGTGATTTTAAGACAGGTTGGATAACTGAAACTCCAGTATTTAGTCAGAAATCAACATCTGTTTTTGTCCCCCAGAAGTGGAAGAGGCAAGGGAAAGTAGACATTTTCTACAACTTCTGACCTTCTGTCAACTCTTTCCGTTAGCAGGGCGTAGTCCCTTACCAAGGTCACAGACCTCTACACCTGCTGGATGCTAAGGGTAAATCCAGAACCAACCAGCACTTTACCCTGTTCTCACACCTGGTGCAGCTCTTCGTTTTTCCTTATGGAAAGAGGAAAGCTTCATGGGGCCAAAGAGATAGAAAGCAAGAGTGTGCACAACCTCCCAGTACTGCTCCTGATCAGGCAGAATTTCACTTGCAGAAATTTTTCTTCCTGTAGAATGATCTCTCATGTTCACTTTTTTTAATCTTCCAGGAGCCCTCATCCAATCAGACTTTTCATGACCCTAGCCTGGGGAGGTGGGCCAAATGTAGCAGGTCTAAAATTCAGCCTCATATCCTCTTAAGTTTGGGCTGTCCCATGGTAAGTCAATAGAACTGAGGAACACTATGAAAGCTGTGAGCTTGGAATCATGGGCTGGAAAAAAAGCCAGGAGGAATTACCAACAGCACCACATCTTACATTAGAATTTTGCTTTTCTAACTCTCACATTTCTCCTTTGCACTGCTTTGCACAGTATTACTATATTTCATTTATTTTAAAGTTCTGGGAGGTGTTTTTGAGGATGTTGACGTTTGGACATTTTGTTGCACACCGCCAAGAGGCCTTGGAGTAGAGTAAGGTCAGATCTTCCTGTCACAGTCTCATAGACACCATGCTACAAAAGGACAGAGAGACATGAAACAGGCAAGTGGAGTACTGTGAAACGTGTTAGATGAAAATCAATAGCTAGAGAGTTCAAGAGAGATTCAGACACATTTTTGAACTAGCTAGGGAAATATTACCAAATGTGAAAAATCGTACTTAGCAGTTTAGCTGGAAATCTCATATCAATCATTTCAATACAGCTTGGGCTCTGGAGAAACAATAACTGCTTTAGATGTGCAACATATGATCCAAAGGTCTGTTCTACAAACAGAAATAATTTCCTTATTCCATCTGTTTCTGAATAGTGATCAACTTTCCACTAATTTAATGGAACCAGATTAGGCTATATATTTTGGCATATATATTCACAGTGCCACATCCAGCACCAGGAAGTCCAGGTGACATCAAACCTGAATGTTCTTTGGTGCTTTTGAAGGTATTTGCAGCTGACAACATCTCAGGATGTGAAAACTAGCTGATCTGGTTATGAGTAGATTGCCAAATTTCTTCTATCAGTTTTACTGTGTGTCAGAACCCTTGAAGCTGAGGAAATAGTGCATCTGCTATCTGATTTATTCCAAGCAGATTATTACACCTGCATAAAAAAGTAGACTGCTGCTGACAAGTTTCTGCCTAAAAAAATACGTATAATTGAAAAAACGGCAGTACCAGCTCCTTATTAGTATCATATGAGTGTAGAGCTGTTATTCAGCACTCTTTCAGTGCATGGAA
Organism: Lepidothrix coronata; assembly: GCF_001604755.1. Taxonomy (NCBI): domain Eukaryota; kingdom Metazoa; phylum Chordata; class Aves; order Passeriformes; family Pipridae; genus Lepidothrix; species Lepidothrix coronata. The sequence goes on along the minus strand of NW_016690533.1, from coordinate 174,474 downwards.
GTGCAAAAATTTTTGAACATTGCCTGGTGTCTCCATAGATCCTTTCCGTCACATATAAGAGTAGCATAAACTCTTGGGGTTAAAAGCAGTAAAAATAAAATTTCATGTTTAGAGAAAAGGCACAATGCTTCTGAGTGCTCTGCTGTGTACAAGTGCTTGGGATGATGCTGGGTATACTTATGTCTCTGTTCTGGTAGTTCTTACAATAAAAGGGGCACAATATTTACTTATATTATTCCTTTTTGCAGTCACATTATAAGTGACCTTATCCCTTATTGCTTATTATTTCTTCTGACTAACAAGACTCCAGATGTGATCCAAATTAGCATTTTAAAACCAGAGTCCTTGAATATTATCTTTACCTAAAAGCAGTCTTTTCTTGATTTTAGTCTCTTTTATACAACTGTCAACAAAGTAAATTGCTTGCTGTTTCACAAATGGCCAATTTCAATCTGAAAAAAAAAAAAAGCTGCCAAAAAAGCTCCCAGGTATGAAATTATCATTCCCTGACATCTAGAGGCCTAAAAAGGTGCAGGGAACTCTACACTGACACATTATACCCTTGAAGGCAGCTCCTTGCTGTTGCACATCTCATGCAGTCTGGATTGGACTGTGGTCCCCTCCTTAACCTGACTGCCAAGTTTTGTGCTAAGCTGATTTCACTGGGAAAGAAAAAATCTTCCTCAGCAGGAAATTGAAGGTGAGACTCATTTTGCTGAACAGCTTCAGGGTGCCTCTCATTTCCACTGATGTATTTTACTTGATACCCACTCAAAAATCATCCTCTCCTTATCCTAAACTCAGCTTATGAGTCTTCAGACAGACTTTCAGGAGGCATGACAAAAAGGTGCAGCTGATATGTTTATTCAAAGAAAGCATTTCTAATATGTTAGAAAATATGTACAAATGTAAAAAGAGATTGAGCCTACTTGCTACATGCCATTTGGTGGTGATTATATTTAGCAGCGAGCGCTGGAAGCACGGAGTTGGAGATCCTACAGCTCCAGAGGTGATGCCAATGTCCTGCCTGCTCTGATGACAACATTTTCAAGTGTATGAGCCTCCATAAGTGACCAGTATAGGGGACACCTGGAGGTATTGCTTTGTTATTTTTGGAGGCATCACCACCAAAGGCTGCCCTGGGCAGCAGCAGCTCCCCAGCTGTGCCCCTGGGGGCATCCCACAGTAAAGTAACAGGGTCCTGAGCTGAGGGGCCTCTTAATCTGGGAGCTGAGGCAAAGGGGGAGCGGTGACAGTGGCTGAGGTGATTCCCTTTTTACAATGTGAAACAATCCCATGCCTGTCCACTTCCCCACTTCCTAGAGGGTGCCCCATGTCTGTCCCAAGGATGTAGGGATTCAGGTATGGAACAGCTTCCACAAGGCAGAGCATATTTGGGGGTGAGGCAGAAGCAATGCTTTCATCAGAGAAGAAAATAAATACTAGAGGAAGAACTTTGCTTGCTGAAATGTATTAAAAGAGCTCTAAAAAACTTAATTAAAAATCATTCTGTTGCAACCCTGTACAGTCACTATTTTACAAGTGCACCAGTGCTCTTGGAAAATTAATGTCGCAACTTAGGTCACAATTCACAGCATATCCCAAAAGGAGGTACAGGTATACTGCTTCTCCCAGGGGGATGCTGCACACATGGCACACCCTCCAAGACTACATCAGACCTTCAGCCAGCCCCTCTACCAGCAGAAGGCAACTCATGTGGGCTCACATGACCCCAGTGCTGTCAGACCAGCCAGAATGCTGGGTGGGTGTCGAAAATGATTGGCCTGCCCCAGCACCTCCAGCAGGGCTGGAGAGGACACGGGCACAGGACTGAAGCAGTCCTTTAAGATGGGCCTTGAATGTCACCCCAGCGAAGGCGTAGATGACGGGGTTCAGGCAGCAGTGGATGAAGGAAATGGTTTCCGTCAGCTGCAGGGCCAGGGCTATCTGGGAGCTTGCCTTGCAGTCATTGATGATGTGCAGGCTCTGCAGAGAGTCCAGGAACAGTGCGATGTTGAAGGGAGTCCAGAAGAGGAAGAAAACAATGACAATGATGAAGATCATCTTGATCGCCTTGATCTTGTTCCGATTTTTGCATTTTTGCAGGTTTTTCAGTATCTGGGCGTAGCAGCAAACGAGGATGCTGAAGGGAATCAAGAGGCCCAAGATATTGACTGCAAACTGAGAAGCAACCTTCCAGGTATTGCTGCCTGGTGGGTATGTGGGGACACACTGTACAGCCTGCTCGATTTCCAGCTCCTGGTTGAATATGATGTTGGGCACAGAAGCCAAGCCAGCCACCAGCCACAGGATTAAACTGATAATTACACCGCAAGAGGCTGTCCGTATCCTCATGGCATAGACAGCATGAACAATTGCTATATACCTGTCTATGCTCATGAGAGTTATAAAGAAAATACTGCTATAAAAACCTGTGTAATAAATGCCAGCCATTATCTTGCACATAGCATTGCCAAAAACCCACTGGTCTGAAGCGTAGTGGGCTTGGAAAGGGAGAGGCACAACGAAGAGGAGATCAGAGGCAGCAAGGTTCAGCAGGCAGATGTCTGTCATTGTCGTCAGCCTTTTCCTGGTCAGGAGAACCCAAAGGACCAAGGAGTTTCCCAGAAGGCAGAAGACAAACACGAGGCAGTAAAGACTTGGCAGAAAGAGGGATTTAAACCTGCGAAAGCTGTTTCCTTCATTGCATGGAGCAGTGTTTTCATCATATCCATAATCATATTCAGTTGTGCCAAGGGATTGGCTTGTGGGATTCATCTCAGATACCTGTGCAGGAAAGAGCAAAGGATAAATGGCTGGGTGTCCTGGCACAGTACTGCCAGGGTGGCTTCTGCCTCTCTCCGTGCTGTGTTGAGCCTGTGGATCAGCCTCCAGGCAGAGAGAAGAACTGCAAAATGCAGTCAAAGCCTCGCTGGTTGGACAAGAGCAGCTCTACCACCCAAAAGGCTGCCTCGGCAGCCTGCCAATTGTTCCTATACACACGTAAGTACAAGCACTAGGATGTTCTTGGTTTCCTTGAAATTGCCTCAGTGCCTGTGGGCCAGTCCCTCATCATCACAACGACAGGGAAAAATTCATGCTCTGAATAGTCATAGTGATAAAAAAGGGTACAAAACCTTGCATCTGATCTAAGGATCTGGATTCTCTTGTGCTCCCTGGGGTGGGGAAGCATTTTGCCTGTAGCATAAAGACCCTTATGTGTCATGACTGAAGAAGCCATCACCCAGCAGCATAACTGCATTTTTAGCAAGGCTGCTCAGGGCTAGATACTGGCATGGAATGCAGAGACATGCAAGCTAGTTTTCTATGGGTGGATCCAGGATCACACACAAAAAGCTCTGCAGCAACAAGGAGTTCTCAGGGATACATAGCAGCACTTGCAGCGCCAAGCTCTGGTTTGGTACTGACCTGCAGGCCAGCTGGTGAGCTGCTTGGCTGTGCCTATTGCTACAACACAGCAATTTAGTGCTTCAGCCTGTTCTGTCCAACTTCAGTTTTCTAGTTCAGAGAAAACCAAAACAATAGGAGGGTTGTTTCCTCTCTGTCATTTCTGAAGAATTGCAGCAAAGGGAGCTTTAAAATAGTAAAACACTGACCTGCTCTCTAAAAGTGAGTCAGTGCTTTAGCTACCTTTTCTATTGTTTCGGATGTCAGTTCATGACCCCTGTAAAAGGGGATATGGTTTGCAGACATAAGTGTTCACATTTTAAGAAGTAATGATTCTTTCAAAAGAATTTGGCTTGTCACAGCTAAGACTTTTGAAAATTTATGCTGTGCTGAACCTGTGTTACACTTGCTTACAGGTTGATCACATCTTGAAAGAGCTTCAAAGACACAGACGAAGAATAGTTTGCAACAATCATTGTTATTAAGCTGTAGCAATAATGGGAATTGTGATTAATTCAATAAAAGTAGAGGATGGGCTCTCCTAAATTAAAAATTGCCTCTCAGGTATAAAAAAAGAGAGAACAGTGCAAATTTTTATATTGATAAGGAAGGAATCACAATTCACCCCTTCTTGCCTGGCTGTGCCACCTGTCTGGGGGAACAGAAGGATCTGTATGCACAGCACAGAGGAGTACTGGAGTCAGTGTTCGTCCTCTGCTCCAGGTATGGATGCTATTCATACCTCACTGACCTGCCTCAGTTTTTCAATTGGTACGTGCCATGCAGAGAAACCTGGTACAAATACAGCACTCAACCCTATAGAATTCCTTGTTCAGAAATAACAATGAGAGAAAAGCAGTGCTGCAATCTACATTGATAGTGTAATTGATAGTGTAATTGATAGTGTAATTCTCTACTATATTGAGTTTTCAGCTCTAGCTAGGACATCTGCATTATTAATTTTAACTTCATATAAGGCATAAGCCTCTAAATGTTGAGTTGATGAGTCTCTAGATAATGGCTCTTCATGCAGCAACAGATGTTGGTAGATAATATTTCTTGCTAATGCTTTTGATGTGTGAACCTGACGCACTGTGACTGTAAGCATTGCAATGCTAGCTCACTTTTCTTAATTGCCTGTCAGGGACCCCTTAAAAGGAGTTCATAGACTGAGCTATCAAAAGGAAAAAAAAATTCAAAAAATAATTAGTACTCTGTTATAGATACATAGATCTATAAATATATAGATATATAGAGATACTTAATTCTAGATTTATAGATAAAAAGCATCTGCTTTTGGCAACATTCTAGTTTTTTTCCTGGGCTGAACAGAGGCTGGAGATGCTCTACTTCAGACCACCTTACATCATTAATACCTTTGAAAGCTTCCAACCAGGGCACAGCATTTTCCATTTTCTCCCCTCTCCACATCACTCAGCTAAACAGTCAAACTGAAAAAGCAGTTTTACAGAGGGTTTCAAGGGAAAGTTAAGTGCCGCAAGTTCCTTTCCTCTGGTTGCCAAAGTTGGCCCGTTAGTAGCACATTGAATATGGATGGACTTTACCTTTGACAGCAAGAAGCTTCTACCCTCTCAGATGGCCCCTGTCCCCTTCTTCTTCTGCTCTGTTGCTTGGGCTCAGGAGTTTACAGGAGGTTCACTTCACCACTTGCGGAGACGGCTGAGATTTGGTGATATGCGGGTGTCGAAGGGGCAACTGCCAGGTACAGAATGGGCTTGGAGGCAAATAGAAGATTCTGTATCTACGATAAACAGGAAAAGAGGTGAGAGGGCTATCAAACACATTCTGCAAAACAAAAATCAAATATGGCTCTTTTTGAAGGTAGGAAATAGTAGCACTCCTTTTAATGTGTTTGCTAAACCCCATTTCTTCACAGACACCCCTGATTAAAATGAAAAATTTAAAAGCTCAGACGTCTTCACCACAGGAGATGCCCTAATCAATTTGTAACTTTTTACAGAAGCTGATCTACAATTTCCAGGTCTCATTATTTTAGTTTTTCGTTTTCTTCAGCTAATAACCACTTGTATATGCAGTCTGTTTATATCCCTCCCCATTAAAAAGTTTTTAGCTTTTTGAGCAAAATAAGAACTCAGCTACTGATACCACTTTGCAATAATTCTTCAAGCAGCTTTTATTCAGTGGAGATATTGGGGTTGGATATGTTGAGGTTTTTTAAGACATATTTTAGAGCCTTTAGGATACATGGTAAAGGACAAAATATTGAAAAAAGGACAGACTTGAATTTTTTTTGTTTTATTCAATAGCTTTAAATTCCTTTTGTTTAGTGGAATTCTGTAAACTATGATGCTTTGTAAGTCCAACAAATTATTTGCTTTTCATGCATTAATCTCAATAGGAACCATTTTCATGATTTATAAGAGCACAGAGTATACCAGAGATTCACCCAAGAACCACAAAGAAGTATGTGGAAGATCCAAAACATGACTGTTATTGAAGTTATTAACCTATTCTTTCGTTGCAGCTCCAACCCAAAGTAGCTTTCCAGTTTGCTGGCTATTGCATAAATGAAGAGCGAAAAAGAGTCTCAAAGAGAAAAAAGTTCAACACTGCAGGCAGAAAGAAAAAAAAAAGTGAGAAAATGAGCTGGTGAAAAAAAAAAATAACCCAATGAAGGACCTGACACTAGTCACTAGCAGAGTCACAAAGAAAAGACCTGTCCCATGAGGTGTTCAAAATGCTAATGGTGACCACAGCATTACCCTGCCTCCAAGTACTCAGTTGCTCTTATTACATAAGAGACACCGTCTCTTCTTATTTTGTTTATATTTTTTTCAGAATTAACTTTTAACATTGTTTCAACAGAAATTTATGTTATTTTATTCTCTAGATATAATTATATGATTAATAATATGTCAATAGTATGCCCTGGTGTTACAGACACACAGTACGACATAATGTAGCTTCCTTCTATTTATGTTTTTGTTTAGCTCTCATCATTTCTTCTTAGGATCAAATCAGTAATAAATTAAAGATGCCCCTTTTTCCATTGTATGCTTTTTTACATTAGTTTGGTTGATAAGTTATTAACACTTATAAAAAAATTAAGTAATAATATGACATGAAAATTATAAAAGAATAAAATACATCTGCATTTTAAAACATTAATACATATTCTAAAATTGGAAAAATCTTATATTTTTTCATGAGTTATTTTCTGTTGCACAAATTATGATCGCACAAAATTATTTCAGTTCATTCAAAATGCATATTTTTCAATTGGGTAATCTCCCATCTGTGTACTTTCACCAGCCACAATACTGCATGGTCAGGCAAAGTGAGGCATGAAGCTGGAACAGTGCAGTAGGAAAACATCTGAGGAAGTGCTGTGTGTTTTGGAGAAAGCTGGAGCAAGCAAGATGCAGAGGACCTAAAAGGTGAGGAAAAGAGCCTGAATTCAAGTGAAAAAAGCTAAGATAGAAGTGAGCATTCCTAGTGACTGATGTGGCTGGAGGACGGCTGGCTGCTGTACTTTGGGCAGACCAAGGAGTAGTGTGCTGGTTATGTGGGTAACAGCTTGGTAATAAGGAAAGGGAGAAAAAAAAATTACAGTGATGCCAGTGTTTTGGAGGAAAAGAGCAGAATTCTGGAATGTAATGTGACATTTAAAAGTGGAGTTCTGCTGTGTTTTGAGAAGTGATATATGTGTTTGAGTCCTTGGACCTACTCAGCTTTCAGAAAGCTTTATATGTCTGTAGTGCTTGTGGGGTGGTTGGTGTTCCTGACACACATCCATCTCCTGAGCTTTTCTAAAGAGAGGAAGAGAATTTGTTAAAGGCAGCAGAGGATGTCATTTGTCAAGAGCAGTGAAAAGAATGGAGATGAATTTAGGAGATGACAAACATGGCTTTGGAAAGGTGTTGTTTCTGACTGGCAGGTGTGAAGACAGGTGGGAGGCAAAATTCACAGCACAAGGGGTGGGATTGGGAACTGAAATGACAATAATTATGATGTTGGCTGAAATGGTGATAATCATGGTGACGAAAACTAATGGGAGATGCTTGGGTTGAGGAACAGGGAAGAATGGCAAATTTTATTCTTCTGCTCAAGTTGAGCCCTACTGACTCTCCTAGAGAGAACCCAAGAGGAGCATGGGCCGACAGGGTGGTAGAGACAAATAGCCATTAGTGTGTTCACAAATGTAACGTGCTGAAAGCTGTAGTGTGCTAAATTTCCCTTGAAAGCTCAGAGAAAGATGTGTGGTGGA
>NW_016690533.1:29919-164335 GCF_001604755.1 Lepidothrix coronata | reverse complement strand
TATTTGTATGCCTGTGTACAAAGAGGTTGGGTGAGATTTTGTGACCATGTGAGACTTTTTTTTGTCATCAAAAAAGTATATTTAGTTGACTAAAATACCTCTGAACGTTACAAGCTGTTTGGGAGTAGGATTTCCCCCTCCAAATCAAGCAAAGAAAAATAAAGAAGAGTCATAGTACTTTATTCTGACAAGTTTCAGAAAAACATTGCTATTTTTCATTTTTAAATGTGTCGTTTCCAAATATAGCTTTTTTTTTTAAACAAAACCTCCTTTTCTAACTCTTCTTCCTTGAAACTGAGCAGACTACAAAGCTTCAAACATTTTCCAGTAGAACTGAGATGTGTCTCTTCTGCTGATAGTAGGCAGAAATTTTTATTTTTCTTTTTAGCTTGGTCAGCAAAAATATTGACACCCTCCACCAAGTGGAGTTGTGTTACAGTAACAAAGTGCTTGTGTCTGCAGACACGTACAAGTGTGCACAGGAAAAACCGATTTGGCATTTTTCTGGCTTTCTCTCCTGCAGCAGATGCTCAGTGCAAAAAAAAAAAAAGGCTATGAGCCAGAGAGTCCTCCAAAAACTGTTGCTGAGTTTGTATAGGAGAAGCAGCTGGAGGTGTTTGGTAAGGTCTGGACCAGCTCATTCTGCTCCACGCTTTACTTTTCACTGCCGGCACCAAAGCCACAAGGATTATGGCTTTGACAGCTGCAGCCTTGCACAATCGCTTAGTTTCACCCTAGCAGAAATCTCTGCGTTGCAAAACTCCCAGCACAGTAACTCATTCAATAGTGGTGTCAGCAGTGAGTGGAATTTTCTCACTCATGCTTTACAACAGGGTAATTGTGGGACAGAAAGAAGTAAACAAATATATCTCTTGCATGTGTAGTCTCTGAGAACAAAAATCTTCCCCATCTGTCCCTTACCTGATGCTTTTTTCCCCTCACCCTAGAGCACTTAGATTTTTAACCCTTTGCTGTCTCGAACCTTCCATTCACCACTGCATGGGAACCTCTTAGATTTGCATCTGACCGTGCTTTGCCTAAGGAGGGAGAACAGAGAGAGATGCAACCAGTTAGAACAGAAAAATCACAGAAGACAGGGCTGCATGAAACACTGGGAGATCATATGTCCCCTGTCTTGAAGGCAGGGGCAGTGTCCTGTCCCACTGTTACTCTTGCTATGCTGTTGTTCAGCCTGTTCCTAAGCCACTGCTTTCTCCCCAGCTTCTCCTTACAAACCATCCCAGTGCTTCTCCAGACTCACTGCTAGTAAATTTGTCTTAATACTTAATCTAAAACTCTCCTGGTATAATTTGAGTCAGTTATTTACCGTATCCATGGAGGAACAATTACTTCTAGCTGTTCTAAAATATTCTAATATCATGTTTTCCTTCAATCTTAACAGCTCATAATCCATATTTTTTCCTTTTAGGTCATGCTTTCTAAATTGTTAAAACTAGCCACTCTTCTTTTTTGGTGACTGTCCAGTTTTCCTTAATCCTTTTTGCATTACAGTGCCCAGAACTGGCAAAGCAGACTGAAGATTCACTTGCCTGGGGTAGCTTTTTCCTTTTGCAATCATGTAGCACTAGTGACTCACAGTTCTCCTATGCTGCATGTCAGCCCCAGATCCTGTTCTCCAGAAGTGCTGCCCTCCCGATACTGTGTTTGTGGCCTCATCTGACCCTGCCCATGTGCAGAAGTGGGCATTAAGTTGTACTTAATGCACTGCAGCCCATCACTGCCAGGCTTTTTTGCCTGTCAAGGTCAATTTGAGAAGCCATCCTGTTCACCAATATGTTTGCACCCCTTCCCAAGGTGGTGGCATGTGTAAAAATGGAAAAATCATGCACCAGACCTTCATCCAGAGCAGCAAAGAGAAGCAAATGCTGGTCTGTGCCAGGGCAGGGCACAGCCCTGGATGCAGGATCCTTCTAGGCAGCTCTCCTGTCCAGCAGTGATTGCTCAGGAGTTTGTCTGACCACCTGTGCACCCACATGAAAGTTGTTTCAGGTGCTCAGAAAGCTTGCTAGCTCTGAGATATGGGATACCACTGCTTTGTCTGGCTGGTATGAGGCTGAAAATGAGGCTGGTTTGACATAGCTGCCTCTTGGCAGATCAGTATCAGTTCCTATTCTTTTTGTTTTCTTGCAGCCAGCCTATTGCTTCTAGTGCTTTCCAGCAACTGTAATTACACTGACTGGCACATAATTCCCTCTCTGGCACAAGCTGGTGGTTCCCCACCAGATTATCAGGGCTTCCTGTGCTGTCTGTCTGCCCAGTGCTCACCACCAGACCTTGGCACTGACCATACTGGCTTGGAGCAAAGGTGACCAGTAGCCACCACCACTGCTGGGTCATCCTGCACCAACAGCATCCAGCTGCAGCTGCTCCAGCCTGCCCAGCCCAGCCAGAGCATAGCTCTACTCCTAGCACCCAGCCAGGCAATGCCAGTCAGAGACCACTGAAAAGCACAAAAGACCTTCCTGCTGATGCTCAGGACTTTCTTTTCAAGGCTCATTGGCCCTTCAGGTGGGAATTCTGTGAGCTTCAGCACAGAAACCAGGCAGGATGCTTCCCACCACAGCCATGCTGTCTGACCCTGTGCAACACTTTTTGTTTCTGTGAATGAAGATAAACCAGATGCTGCTTGGGCATGCGTAAGGGCACTTAATTAGCTCCTCAGTTAAACCTGGCAGGGTTCAGGCTTGGGACCACTATCTACCCTCAGAGAGCAGCAGCAGCAGCAAGTGGTGCAGACCACCAGAGACTTGTTCCCAGGTGCAAGCCCAGTGCCTTCCCGCAACTGGGTGCCAGTGGTATTCCTGCAAGGGGTCACTGCCACACTGCAGTGGCTGCACCACTTCTGCCCCTCAGCTGGCCTCAGGTCATGCCATTCCCGTGGCTGTGAGGAATCGTGGGGCCTCAGGATGGGAAACTTCTCATGTGGGCACTGGTGCCCATGTCTGTCTCTTGAGTGCAGCTTCATTTTTGCCACAGGAGCCTCCTGTAGAAGCAACTCCAGATGCTTATCAGATTTTAAAAGGAAACCAACACATGAAACCATGCTCTTAAAACAGGGAAGTCTGTGTGGTTTAGGACTGGTTGATGACTCAGGGACCCTGGATTCAGCCAGCCAGCCACTGGCATGCTGCTCTCAGCACAAGAGCAATCACATACCAAAATCTGGGCAATGATCCCATCCTGCTGATGCTTCCCATACAGACCACAGTGGCTACAATCTCAAAGCAGGCATCTGCATAGCATTGTTCTGTCTTTCACATCTTCCTTTAGGCTTCTGCCCTCACCAGGGACATGAAAAGAGATTTTGCTAGGGTAACACACACCTTCTACACTGCTGTGGTCTGAGAGGAGGTGTGAAAAGAGCTTGGCAATGCTGCTGATAAATCTTTATCTGAGTTGCTGGTAAACAGGAAGCTGATGAGCAGCTTTATTATTTTTCTTGGGTTTTTAGGTTCTTTTGTCTGGTTTTTGTAACTATTCTTTTTCATTTAGTTCATCTCATAAAACACATTTTTTTTGCCACCTTTTGCAGGAAATGTGCAAGATACCCAAAGTGTTGAAAACCTCAAGGTTCACTCAACCCGCTCTAGGAGAGATGGTGAGTCAAAGGGCCTGGCAATGAGGGCATCATGATGGCATTGGCAAAAGCTGGAAGCTCATGGGTCAAGCTCACAATGGTGAAAGTAAGGCTAAAAGAGCAGAATACAGACACTTAACACACTTTTGTGCAGTGATTGTACGTTCGGCCTGGAGGGGCTTTTTACTGGTATCAGAAAGAAATTTCAAAATTTGCTGGTTGAGACAGCCAGGGACATAGGTCTCTACAGAGTTGTAGCACTGGTAGGCTCTTGGGAACTCATTTTCAACACCAAAGACACACCCTGTCCACACCAGGCACATCCACCATCCATGCCACTGCAAACAAGCACAGCTGCTGTGCTGAGCCATGTGTTGTGGCAGAGGGAAGGCCAGTGCTCAGCACCTCAGCATGGACCCAGCAAGTCATCCAGACACATCAGGAGCAAGCAGGACAGGCTGTTTAGCAGATACCCCCCGCTTGTCCTAGGCTGATGGCAGCAGTGCAGGTACTGAACCTGCAGGGATCAATTCTCACCATACTCTCTCCTGATCTTGCATGGTGCTGCTTGAGAGAACAAGCAAGTAATCAAGCCCCTGCTGCTTACAGAGAGACATGCCAAGGTTTGCCAGCAGTAACACTGGTTGAAGAATGGGGAAGTCAGGGGGAAAAGTGAGGCAGAGGGGAGGCATTCCTCACACCACAGCCTGAGGCTGCAAACGTGATTTTGGCCACAGCGCAGCTGACCTTGCACTCACTGAAAGGAGTTTGCTTTTTGCATCAGCCCTTCTTGCTCCCTCTTCATCATAGCAGCAGGGAGGATCTCTTAGGCTAGTCAGGGTAAAACAGAGCTCCTGTTCCCACCACCTATACCATCCTCCTTTCCTGTGAGCTGGGGATGGACATGCACAGCTCAATGAAGATAATAGATACAGCCCAAAATGTTTTGAAAAATACCACATCCAGCAAGAAGTTGGGTTGAAGAGCAGGAGGAGTCAGTTTCCGGCATGCAGATGCATGGTTCAAGTTTCCTTCTCATTGCCAAAATGCAGCTTCATGTTTCTCTGGTGTGGGTTTCAAATGAGTGGGACAAAACAGATGAACTTTTGCCACTGCATAGCTAAAATCTACATTTCCTTTTATGACACACAGATTTTCTTTTGCTGACTCTTTTCTGATATCCTCCAATAATTCCAAGGACCATCAAGCCTTCCTACCTTATAAGATGGTAGGCAAAAGAGTAAAAGGTCAAAAGTTTCATTAACCTTTTAAGGATCTTTCTGAGCAGGACCTAACTCAAGACCAGCTTTTATAGACAGGAATAATGGTAACATGTGTACATTTCTTGGACAGAGCAAAGGACATCTGAGAAATCCCAAAGCCAAGAGTGGAGACGCAATGCTCTAGGGAATCTTAGAAGAAAAAGAAAGCTCTTGAATTAATCTCAAATAAGGTCCAAAACAACAACAGAAAAAGTGTTTTGGGTGTTTGTATTTCCTTAACCCAGAGTGCTCTCTGCTTGCTTTATCTTTATTCTATCAAATATGTGTAAAGCCAGTGATTCCAAACTTGGGAAACCCTTCCCAGTGTTAGCTCTCTTTAAAGAAGAGCTCAGAGCATAGGTGGGGGCAGCCAGCACTGGGAAGTCTTTGCGCCTCACTTTGCCAATGATAATCACTGCAAGCTGGGATGGAACAGAACAACCCTCCTTTGTTCCTGCTATGTCTCATTTCAGTTTGGGAAAATTGAAAGCAAAATTAAAACGGAAATTCTCCTCTGTAATGTAACAAAATAGATCCACAGTCCAAGGCAGAAAAGTGAAATCACATTATAAAAAAAGAAAGATGCATAACATTTTGGAGTTTTCTTTGCCCTTTGCAATGTGAATAATTATTCTGATAAGACATCAAACAGCAGCTGACCACATATACTACAGGAGGTTAACATTTAATGTACTTCCCAGTGCAGCATGCTATTAAAAAATATGAGTGTGCTCCCATCATGATTTCACTTATGCCCTCACTGTTAAGCTTGGTTTAAAACACACCTTTTTACTCCTCTATTGCACAAAAGAAGGAAGTGAAAAGGACAATTACATACTTGTCTCCAGGCTGTCTAAAAATCTGTGACAAAAAAGGGGTCATTAAATCACTTGTGTTAAAAATTCAGCCCTGGGAATCATCTGCAAGCCTGACATCCAGTCTTGCTTTTAATACAAAGTTGGTTTTTAGTTTATCTTATGTCTAGAATCTTAAACTATGGTCTGAGGGTGCTGATGGCCAGCAGGATCATACAAATGTCCTTCAGGTGTTACAGAACCATATCAGAAGTAGCATTCAGTACCCTCCATCAAACTTCTGATCCCAAGGGTGCTTGGTGGTCCTCCAAGAAACTTTTCAGCAAATAAATTTAATAGGCTTTTGGGTATGCACACAACCAATAAAAAACTTACCTGGAAAGGATTTGGGGAGGTTGGTCTAATGAAACACAGCCACAACTACAGTTAGCACAGCTCCTGTTTCAGCACGACTGTGCTGTCCTGAAGCATGCATTACGAGGGGCACAGCAGGGAGGTCTGCCTGCTCTGGCTAAAAATCAATCTAATGAAAAAAGAAAGGGCATCCAATCTTCCAGCAAGCAAAAAGGTTTCAGCAGCATCAGCAAAGCCACTGGCTCACTGTGTAGTGCAGGGCTGAGCAGCAGACTGTGGGGAAGAGAGGCGGCTGGGCAGGCAGCTGCTGCCTGCTGTTGCCCTGACATCCCACTCTGGCTCCATCGTGCCTGCAGTGTTGTGGAGGGTGCACTGAAAGAGGAGGTTTATCTGTGGTGTGAGAGCAGGAGGCAGGGAATTGCTGCTCACAGAGAGAAAATCATGCTGCCATAAAAAGCAGCTGGTAGTCAGGGACACACAGGTCTTACACTTCATTTGAAGTGTTGGCAGAGACATAGACAGGTGAGAAAGGATCAGCCCTTTGGCTGTCACTAAAGTGTGAAGACACAGCACCTGAGCTGAAAACATCCCCAGTATGCCTGGGTTTCAAATCCTCTCTCATCTCTGACACAGGCACTAGGAACTGGATTACAGAAGGTGAGAAGCACCGCAGAGCTGACAGATGCACCAAGTCACCGTCATCCAGAGCCATGGGTGCAAAAATACAGGGATCAGCCAGGGGTGAAGGACTGACCAACTTTCAACATAGTCACTTCCAAGACAGTGCAAACACAGCTGCAGGAGGAGGAGATGTGCAGCAGCAGTCAGGCTTCCCAGAGTCCGAAAAAAAGAGGCAAGTGTCAGAAGGAAAACAGCAGGCTGTCCTAAAGATAAAATACTGCCACCAGTCAGTCCCCTTGTAGTAAAGCGCCAGATTTTGGGCAAGTTTTCCTCAATGCTGGGTAGGTAAAGCAAATTCCCATCCCTGCGAGCATTACCTACCTCCCAGCTCGGCTCTGCTTCAGTGTCCTCCTCCTCCTCAGCCAGCAGCACACACTTTAGTGTGATCCGTGCAGGAGCCCTTGAGGGAGCAGCTTTCAGTGCTGCAGTGTGGGGCAGCAGCTGCTGGCTCCTGGGACTGTAGGGATGCCCAGATGGCGGGAGCTGGAAGCTGGCATGGGGACAACACTTGTTGCCTTTGGGCATTGAGGTTTCCCCCTTACCAAATAGGCAGATACAATCCAGTTTTCTGGAGAGAGCATTTCTGTATCTTTCAATATATGAGGGCTGTTGCCTCCCTGACTGCTGCAGCTGTCACCCAGCTTCTCTGTCTCTAATTGTGAGATGGGGTCCTAGAGTGCCTATGGATTTCACGGTACACCATTAAAATGGGGAAAATGTTCCATGTTGGAGCAATGCCGGAGTAGGAAGCACAGTATGGGTTCTCCAGCTCACACAACTACAAGTTAGGTGTTTCTTCCCCTTACACAGCCTCTTTCCCTGTGTCCCGTTTACCACCCTGAATAGTCCTTTTGTCTCTGCTGGACGCCACCACGGGATATCAGGGGCAATCTCAAGCAGAGGATGGTAAAGGGCATAAAAGTGCCCCAGGAAGAGCAGAAGGAGGAGGGATACAGACAGCATATGCTGATGGCACTTCTGGAGTTCACCAGCCTCTGCTGCCCACAGCCCTCCAGCAAGGGATGTCTCCACAACACGACCTGCCAGTCCACTGAGCACAGCCGTTCCCCTGCCAGCTCCTCACTCATGCACACAGCTATTTGTCTGCTTTCGTTAACATGGGTTCAGCAGAGGGGTCAAAGAGATCTTTGCTCCTCTGTTCTGTCATCCCGGATAGCCTGTTAACCATGAATTGCAAAGGCAAAGATCTGAAATGAGCAATGAACTTGGACAAAGAAAGTGAAGCAACAGGAGGACAAGCTCATGGCATGTTGAGGAGAGATCTAGGGAGGCCACAGGCAGCCATTACAGGGCAGAATGGGCAGTTGCAGCACTGATAAGGAAACAGAAAGCAGGCAGTGAGGATGAACATTTTGCATGCTTCTTAACCTTGGCCACACTTGAGCAGATCTTTCTTTTTTTGTGCCCTGAGATGCTCCAGCACCTCTTCCTCATCTACTGCACCACGCTGACCCAAGGAACCAAGCTCTGCTGCCAGCATCACTGGCTGGGCATAGAACTGGTCTTCTGCAACCAGCTAACCCTTAATTTTACTTGTGGTAAACCGAGAGCAGGATCTGGCTCCAGAGCACCTGGTTCCCCTTTGTGCAAAACCTTTTTGACCGTGTGCCCTGACTTCCATTTTTGGCATCACAGCTGTGTTGCTGTCTGGCTCTGCAGAGCTGGTGACATGCTTTCTGCTCTGCTACCAGCAGAGTTCCACCTCACATGCTCTCCAGGAAAGAGGAGAAATCTTCCAAAACATACATACTTTCTCCCATTGCCCTGTAGCTCTCCAAAGTTATGCAGGCAAAGTACTATGAAGATCAGACTTGCCCATGGTGCTCATCAGAGGACAGGGAATCTGAGCCAGGTCATGGCAACCAAGGGTGCAAATAATCCTGTAAGCAAGTCAAACTCCCCCATCTACCTTGGACCAAGTTTGTTGTCTTCCTGCCTTGTACCTCACTCTCAACTGCTCGTTCTGCAGTGTAGTTTCTTGGCACCCTTAAGACATGTTATTTTCTCCAAGGAAGTGTTAAAAAATAAGCTGAGGTATCTCACGAAGAGATGAATTAGGGAAATCTTTGCAGGAGCTTTCCCTTCTAGGGACAGTTTCAGCTCACACCATCACTAGGATCCAGTCACAGCCCCAAAGATGAACAGGACATGGAGGCCTCTAGCTCTGATCCCAGTGGTCAAAATTAACTGAGGAGGAAGAGATGGGACAACCTGAGGCAACTACAGCAAGGTCTGTGCTGTAGCATTGCTCTTGTTTTGGAGAGTTTTCGAAAGAGCCAACAAAACTGGTTTTCTAAGGTAGTGTAAATTTGCTGGACTTGGAGCCAGCATCTGGCCTGAGGTCCTGACTGCAAAACCCATCCTACTTAAGTGTCTTGAATGTTCACCATCATGCATTAGACTCTGATCGTCATCACAACGCAGTTTGTGTTGCGGGCACATAGTGCAACAAGAAGCAGAGGTTGCAAAACAGCGTGAGGAAAGGAAAGGGCCAGAGCTAAGATTGCAAGGGAAGCACTGGAAAGAGGAAGATGCATTGTGGTCCAGATTGTCCCTGCCCACGTTGCCCCTGCCTGGTTTTATTTTTGAAAAAGTAAAATTAAGAATATATATTTTTGTTCATCATAATAGCTCCAATTCCACAGCAGAATGCCTGTTAACTCCTGGGTAATTCTCCTCCCTTTTAATTTTTCCTGTTGCATCTCAGCAGATCAGAGAACCACAGGGTTAAATTTACCCACAGGAGTGCACCACTGACCACAGTGATTTGTTCATTTTCCTTGTCCCACAAGCAGAACTGATTGCAACCCCAAGAGGTTTTAATGGGCAGGTCGTTCTTACCTAAGGTTTCAATTTTGTGGCTATCATCAGGAAACTGTGATTTGCTGAGAATAGTCTCTATTTTCCAATCATCTCCAATCCTGAACTCCAGCCAGCAGAGGTTAAGGTGTCCCTAGTGGCTGAGCTACCCAACCCTGCAGATTTGGAATGGCCTAAGACCCTCCATAGGGTCACATTGCTCAAGGGTGCATGACCACCTTCTGCAGCCCTGCTCTGAGAGGTCTGGGCAAGCTCCCAGACACCACCCAGAGCTGGACCACCCAGGCTCCCATGACACCCTCTCCTCCAGAATACCACCTTGTAAGGAGCCATCCTAAAGAAGAGGGGCTGGTCAGATGTGTGAGCTCTGGGTGCAGCTGTCCCTGTCTACTATTATCAGCCCTGCATGCACAGCCTTACACATCCCAGGAGGGGCAAGAGAAGACACCCCACTGCAGGCACCATGTGTATTTCAGCCAAGCAATCCACTCTATCCTGCAGAACAACCTGTCCCATCACCTGGGTAGTCACCAAAGGCCAGGAGCAAGAAACCTTTGGCACCAAAAATTCAGGAAGAAAGATTAAAATAGTGTTTTCAAATCTAATTTCATCCCCAGTTTATTTAACTGCCCAAGCAGAAGAGGAGAGCAAAAAGGGATAAGTGAAATATGTTTTTGACAGCAACCCATTGCTGCACTTTGTCAGGTCCTCCTAATGACCCCTAAACAGAGTACAAGTCAACTCTGCCATCTTTGGCACCTGGGGAAAATAGATGGGGGGACAAAATGGGGAAATTGCAATATTTCAGCTAAGTCTGTTTCTCAGTTTCATGATGACTTCAGTAAAAGTGCAGGAAGCAAACAAAAATGTACTAGTCTCTGCTCCAGGAACATGCAGTTATGCTTTGACTAAGTTTCTAGAAAAGATGAGTAGAGTATTTTTTCTTCAAGACAGTTTAAAAGCAAGTTTTAGAGAAACTTGTAAATGGTTACACTGAAGGTGATATAAAAGGCTTATATTAATTTAGTTTGATGGGAGGAAGGCATGAAGCTGATACAGAAATACATGAATAGATGAAACCAGATTTAAATCAAACTGAGATTTCACTTGCATAGTTTTGTAGTGCTTTAGCTAGATCAGCTCATAACCACCCATTTTGTGTATGGTTAGACAAAGCTTCATAACTTTTTCCCAACAGTTCAAATTCCTGTCTCTGATGGCCTGTGCTAAAGCAACAAAGGGGGGTGCTCAGTGATTGCTGGCAAAGATAGGCACCAGTTTAAGCTGTGCAGCTAAAACCGCATGCAGAGACTTTGAAGAAGGAGAGTTGCAGAGGCTGCTTTGGTGGTGTTTTTTTCAAGATGTGGCTTTATTTTTGACTGGCTCTTTGTAGCAGGAGAGGTAAACCTGCAGCCGTTTTAGGAGATTTGTTCACTCTCTGCCTCAGCTGTACTGGGATTGAGAAGCCTGATTTTAATTGGAGAGGTCCCTGCCTCCCTAGGGTCAAAGCTTTCTTCAGCTCCAAAGTGGAAATAAACTCAAAACTTTAACAAACATGCTTTCTTCAAATCATTCCTTTGCCATTTGAGGTAGAGAGATATTAACAAAATCAACCTACGCTCAGGAAAACCACTTCCACGATTAGTCATACTTAATCTGCCAGATATCAGAAGATCTCTACACTAAGCTGTAGAGCTTTCAAGAAAACCAGAAGAGTCAAACCTGCCGTGTGCTGTGGGCACAGGCAGAGTTTCCCCATCTTTTTTCCTATATTTAAATTTCTGAACTTCCATTACATCTGATAAGGATATACAAGCCGGAGTGCAAACTTTGTCATTTTTCCTCTGCCATCATTAAAAAAAGGTAGACCTTGCTCTTTCAGCATGAAAGAGCAGAATTATACCCTACTGCTCAGACACCTCCAGGAACAGTCCCATAAAATCCTAGATGAAGGATCGAAACAAAAATACCTAAATTTTGTTTTGTTGGTGTTTGTAGTGGGTTGACCCGGTGTACCACTAAAGCTGCTCTCTCAATCCCCTCTGCAACTGGACAGAGGAGAGAAAATACAATGAAGGGTTCATGAGTTAAGAGCTGGGAGAGGTCACTTACCGATCACCATCATAGGCAAAACAGACTCAAAGTGGGGATATTAATTATATTTATTACTAACAGGATCAGAGCAAAAGAGTGAGAAGTAAAATAATCTTAAAAACACCTTCTCCCCACCCCTCCTTCCTTCCAAGTTCTACCTCCTCCCCCCAGTGGTGTAAGGAGACAGGGAATGGGGATTATGGTCAGTTGTTGTTTCTGCCACTGCTCAGGGAGAGGAGTCCTTCCCCTGTTCCCTTTGGGGTCCCTCCAACAGGGGAGAGTCCTGCACAAACTTATCCAGTGTAAGTCCATCCCACAGGCAACAGTTCTTCATGAAACTGCTGTCCTGTGGGTCACTTCTCTATGGGGTTCAGTCCTTCAGGAACAGGCTGCTCCAGTGTGGGTCCACCACAGGGCCACAAGTCTTACCAGGAAAACCTGCTCCAGCATGGGCTTCCCATAGGGTCACAGCATCCTTTGGGCATCCACCCGCTCCGGCATGGTCTCCTCCATGGGCTGCAGGGGGACAACCTGCTCCACCATGGTCTTTACCATGGGCTGCAGGGGAATCTCAGCTCTGGTGCCTGCAGCACCTTCTCCCCCTCCCTCTGCACTGACCTTGGTGTCTATATTGTTGTTCACATGTTTTCACTCTGCTCTTCCCTAGCTGCAATTGTCATCTGCCCAACAACTTTTTTTCCCCTTCTTAAATATGTTACCATGAAGGCATTACTATCACTCCTGATTGACTCGGCCTTGGCCAACGGGGGGTCTGTCCTGAAGCTGGCTGACGTTGGATCTGCAGGTCATGGGGGTAAGCATCTAGCATCTTCTAACAGAAGCCAACCCTGTAGCCCCCTTCCCCCCTGAAAACCTGGCCACACAAACCCAGTACAGTGTTACAAGCTGTGACGTGCCACTCAGTTTGGTAACTAGATATTCACAGAAAGTATTTAATTGGTTTGTCTAATCTCTCCTCCACTTGAAGTCCAGTTGACTTCTGGCAGAGTTATTTACTTGTTATCTTAGAAGTATCACTGTAGCCAAGGGACTGTCCTTACACAGTAGATGACAACAGTTAATGACAACAGTTTTGTCATAACCCTTTTACCTCTTTCTGCTTTTTCTGTGTTCTTCTATCACTTGCCTTATGGAGATATTTAAGAACATCTTTAAGAATAATTCACTAATATTTTTAATAATTTTAAAGAACGTCAAGAATAATTTATTTCTTATTATAAGAATAAATTAGAGTATTTTAAGAATTATAGTGTTAATCAGCAATGTGGATACGCCCAGGTGAAACCCAAGATAGGGCAAGTATCACGGTGTCTTTGAGAAAGGGAACATTGAAACCTAATTATCATGTTATCAGGTTATGTGTTTTTTATCAGATAGAGTGTGAAAGTGGCTGTTGGTGGGGGGGCTGTAATGAAAGGACATGCTATCTTCTTATCTAAAATTCAAGCAAAAACATAACACTTTTGTCCATCAGGCTTGGGCAGGTGGTGCCTCTCATTTGAGACTCCTTCTCTTTGGAAACTCTGTGAGCAAGATTCTCCCAGAGAAGCTTCAGGCAACAATTTGTCATTCCTCCTGCCCAGGGGCAAGTTGCAGACAAGGGCAGCGAGGCACAAGGATGCATGGCTTGGATGCTGGAGCAAGGGCACCTTGCACCTCCCACGGAGCCAGGGTGGTCTTCACCTGCCTGAAGAAGGGGTCCCCGCTCCAGAGGGTGCCATTCTGGCCTGCCCAAGCAGAGGCGATGGGGCAGCACCCACCCTGAGTCAGCAGCATCTGCCACTGCCCAGCCACAGCCCTGCCCTGTCAGCCTTGTGCATGGATGAGTCACTTCCAGCAGGCTTCAGGGAAGTTGTGGGGGTGGGGAGCATTTAACAAATATTTTCAGCTGGAAAATAAAAATAAATAAAAGAAAGAAATAAAAAAAAGAAAAATGTTGTGAGAAGTCAGCACGCAAGATTTCATCTTCTAAATGCAAGGCCTGCCTTTCTTCACGTTCTGCCCTTGCGGTTTTGCTTGAAGATGATGTTTGCACTTTGAGAAATGAGAACACCACCGGGTAATTCTGCCTCCCCCCATGAAACAGCTTGCTCCTAAACATATGGGTGTTTTTCTCACTTTTT
The DNA here is from genome assembly GCF_001604755.1 of Lepidothrix coronata. Classification (NCBI taxonomy): domain Eukaryota; kingdom Metazoa; phylum Chordata; class Aves; order Passeriformes; family Pipridae; genus Lepidothrix; species Lepidothrix coronata. The sequence goes on along the minus strand of NW_016690533.1, from coordinate 150,546 downwards.
CAGTAAGAATAAACCCCAAATATTTTCATTTCAAGTGTACCTGAAAATACACTGTTGCTGCCGAGGTTTCAGTGCAGCTTCAGAAACTGAACCATAAATTACACATGCAGATACAGCTAGTGCTTAGAGCCTCTCATGCACCTTCCAGGACAAACTTGACTGCCTGGGGAAGACCATGGCCACCAGAAACATCCTGGACAGGTAGTTTGAAAGCAGCAGTGAGGGAGGAAGTGAGTCAGCAGCAAGACAGCCAGCATTAGGCTGGTGTGATGGAGTTCCAGACTGGATAGGAGATTAAGTCCTGCAGAGGCTCATTGAGAGTGACTGAGGAGAGTAGGGGAGGAATGAAACTCACTTCCCTTCCAGGAATGTCTTTATGGAGGGAACGAGTGTCACACACTAACAATAACTCCTACTAATCTCTGAATGTAAAACCTTAATAGGTAAAATTCAAAGCTACACCAATCCATGGAATTATCACATTTATTATTGAACAGTAGCTTAAATTTTTTTGTAAAATTGTAAGGTTCACTTGTAGGTAAAAATTCTTAAAATCCACTGTAGCCCACAACAAGCAGCAGTGCACTTTTTCAAGGAAATTCTGGGCAAGGGATTGAGAAAAGCTGAAAAATCTGACTTGTAACAACACATGTGCTGCTTGCATTGTCCCTGCCTCAGTGTTCACACACACTAGACAGAGGCAATCTGAAGGCAGCAGGGAAGAGGAGATGAGACAGCATTAAGATGGCCAGTCCCAGGCTGGTGTGATGGAGCTTCAGACTGGATGGGAGACCAGCTCTTGCAGGGGCCCATGGAGAGAGCCTGAGGGGAGTAGGGGAGCAGAGAAAGAAAGATCTTATCCCAACAGCACTGATGAAAAGCTTACCACCAGCACTCCAGTGCCCCATAAACAGCACAAGGGGCCGGGGCTTGCCTACAGCCACGTGTAAGACTCGATCAAATCTGGTTTCCCAGCAGCCCTGCTTATCTGCTGCTGGTGTAATTGTGGATGCATCTGCCTGCTGAAGAGCAGATGCTCATCTAATACTCCCTTTGAAATAGAGCTGTGTCTATCAGGGGACCTTGGGCTGCTGAGGGAAGGCAGGGGTTAGCCCTGTTCAAGTGTGCCACCTATAGCAAACCATCACCACTGCACACAGCCTGCACCCTGCACCCTGCTCCCCTCTGCAGTCACTGCAGACACAATGGGTCCAGGGCTCTTGTCAAATCTGTTGGTCCTACTGCGAAAAAACAGACAAATCTCTTGGCTCACAAGCCTTTTTTTTTTTCTACAGCTGTACTTACAGATCTAAAAAAATCAATAAAATCTATAAAAATGCTGCAAAACTTCAACAGACACATATTCATTAACCTGGATAGACCAGCATAGTACTGCTGTTGAAGGGCATGGGCAGGGTGATTTGTTGCCAAACAGGATGGTTATCAAAGCTAACAGCCCAGTAATCATTCTGGATCTTAGGGTATCTCCCACAACGTGTATGCGGTCTAAGGAACTACGTTATACCTGAAGCCATAGAATCATAGAATGGTTTGGGTTAGAAGGGACCTTAAAGATCACCTAGTTGCAACCCCTCTGCCATGGGTAGGGACACCTACCATTAGACCATGTTGCTCAGGGCCCCATCCAGCCTGGCCTTGAGAACTTCGAGAGATGGGGCATCCACAACTTCTCTGGATAATCTGTTCCAGTGCCTCACCATCCTCATAGTGAAGAATTTCTTCCTAAGTCCAGGGAGGCACAGGTACCGTGCTACTTGCTCTTACACTTCATATTCTTACAGATTGAGAAATATTTCTAATTTTATGGGCACTGGTTTTATCTTTTTTATGCTTTTTTTCCTCCATTTATTTCCACAAAATTATTTTTACTTTTATATGATTTAAGTGACTCAGCTCCCTGATTTGCTGTTTGTTTTTTTTTCTCAGCAGAAAGACAACAGAATATGAATGTGATTTAAAAAGGACAGGTTGCCATCTGCTAGGAATCAGAAGGGCTCTGTTCAAGTCAGGAAAAATGCTACCAATTTATTTCATCTGAGAAGCCCCTAATAACTGCCTCTTAATGGAGGAGACGCCCTGGAGTTCCTCCAAAAGCTGCAGTTAGTGACTATCATGATCTATCCCTACTAATTTATTCCTTATAGTCAAGGCTCAGTTTTTGTATCCTGGATAATGTCTGCTACAGGCTGAGAAAAGCCCTTATCAGCAAGACTTTACCTGCAGCAATAGACTGTATCTTTTGCTAGAACAAGAGACATTGGTGGGAAAAGCAACAACACAGTGGATGGAGAGCTGAGCTGTTTGATATCTCAGTCATAGAAGAAAACCTGAAAGTGAAGGACTCACTGAGATGCTTCTACAAGCAGAAAAGCTCTCCAAGTTTCTTGGTTTTTCATTCTTTGTCAGCTGGTTTTCAAAAACTTCCTTCTGCAAACCTCACTTTGCTCATATCAACCACCTAGTGTTACCAACAGCTTTATACAACAGCAGCTTGCAGTAGGGGTCAGCAGAAGTTGGCCTTTTTGGTGCTGTGGGAAATTCCAAAGTAAGGAAGAATTGCAGTTTGTTTCAGGAATAGAAGTGGTGGTTTGTGACAAAAAGAAACAAAACATAGAAATTGCTCTGAAATAATGCAAGTTTTAATTCTGGCTGAGATGGGAACTCTCACTTAGAGCTGAGGTCTGCACTTCCAGCCAGTTCTGGCATCCAGAGCTGAACAGGGGGCTTGGTGGTGCAAGGTCCTGACCCCCATTAGGGCAGAGTTACACAAGAGCTGAAACAAAGCTCAGGAGTGGTTCATGAAGTCTCCTTGCTTCATTTTACATGGCCACGACAGAACAGGGCTTTGGCTATGTCTTCCAAGAACGACAGGCTGCTGCAGAGCCCTGGGACCAAGTACTTTGCATTGCCCAAGTCCTTCATGTTTGACTGCCTCTTGCCCGGTGAAGGAGCAGCCTCTGCAGGCACACTGTGTGGTTTTGCAAATGCATGCTTGGCCCCACGAGCACCATGCAGCCTCACAAGTGTCTGCTGGGAGATGGGCGTTGAAGGTTTGCTCTTTGCACTGCAGTCAGCTCAGCTTCTGGAGAAGAGATGCCAACAAGTACGGAGGTACCTCTGGTCACTCAGGGTGGTGGCTAAACTACATAGCAAAATCCAAGAGTTTCGTCTCTGAGTCTTAAAGCCTCTGCAGGGGAACCTAAAAGCCTTGTCCTTCCTGGAGTTGAGACACCAGGGGTCTGATTCTTTGGACTGGGAGAGGGTAGGTGGGATCACATCCCAGTTTTGAATAAGGAAACATATTTGTTAATTCTATGTCCAGAGTGGATTCGTCATGTCATCCATGGATAATTAACCTGAATTTCCTTCTGAATTACCATCCATAAATGTAATTAAAATCTGTTTTAAGAAAGGAAAATTTGAAAAGGGAAAGGATACAAGGGGGCTGTTTTATAGATTATTTCACCTTTACACAAGCCTAAAGACTCGTGCTAACAGCTCCTCATTGTCTTACTGCCTTCAGCTTCTTGCCTTTAGGTTCTCTGCTCTTTAAGTTGAGTGAAGGAGTTGGCCATACTTCTCAGCTCACAAACTTGAATTTCCTTGAGAGACACAACAGTGGTTGTTTAACATGGTTGGAGCATAATATGACTAAAGAAGAAGAATATGCCTCTGCCAGGCAAATTGAACAGAATAGATGGCCTGAGCGACTGGAGCTGTCTTCAGGTAAACATAGTGCAATCTAGGAGCTAGGGAACAGTTTTGGGAAGAGCATGCTAACCCTTGTTGCATAAAGTATTGTTTGCCCTCATTGCACTTACCACAAGATCTTGCCAAAGGACAGAGGTGTTATGAAATGGCTCAGGAACTGTAATATTAAGATTTTGTCTCAGTTTACCAACGCTTCATGCACAGACCTCCTGATGTTACCTCCTGCTGTGGAATGCAGGCTACAGCTGACTTTTAGCTAAAGAACCCCTTATCTGGGTGGAGTTGCTGCTGCTGGCCATCTGCTTGCTCATACTTTGGTGCTGAAATATGTGCACACAAACAACATAGTGTGGCAGATAGAAATGTGCAGATGCCTTCTGCAAAGCAGTAAAGAACTGCGAGATGCCTCTCGTAACAACAGCGAATCTTCAATATAAGGAAATGAGCAAAATGCTAGAGAAAAAGATGTCAGAGTATGAGACCAAGTCAGGTCTAGCAGGATCCTAAGAATTGCTGGGCTCGGACTGAAGGTTTCAGCCAGCTGTATTTCAGCTCAAACCTTTGAAAGGAACAGCTGTGCTCACAGGGGTAGCCAAGGGAAAGGATTTCTGTTCTGAAAAGCCTATTGAGAGGAAAGCATGCACTGAGTCTGTCTGCCAGGAGATGGGTCTCACCTGGCGGCATGGACCAAGCACAGTCCAGGGCTATCTGAACTGCAATCAGTGCAGGATCAGCTTGAGAAGTCACTGTTGTTGCAGTTGTTCTGGGGAACTGGGGGAACCCATGTCTTCCCCTCTTCAAATGAAGCTTTGCAAATCCACCATGCCTGGGCTGTGCCTCTGGCCTGTGAGCAGACATGGCACACCAGGAGGAAGTTGCTGGTGTTTGGGGAAGTAGTGGCTGAAACAGCACAGGAGTGTTTTCGGTTGTGGTCAATTGTTTCTGGTGCAAGCTATTAATTGCCTCATTGTTAATGTAAACAGTGCTCTGAATGTACTATGTTTTGTAGGGTTTTTTTATCAAATATGTTTTTTTTTGCTTTGACTCATTAGACAAAGAGAGTTGGGAAACAGTGGTTGTGGTTTGGAAAGATCCTTGCACAAGGAAATTCCTCCTGCTCTGTCTTCTGTAGAACTTAATTTTAATTATGAAAAGCTTTGCTTTCCACAGTCAGTTTTCTTTTCCCAAAGTCTGACTGAGCCAAACCCATCACTGAGCCACTTTCCCACCACCGTTTGAGATGCTGTCAGGTTATCAACCCAGTAAAGCCTCAGACCATTTCTCTCTCCCGTTCTCCCTTGCAATTTTTTTTTTTTTAAAGCTGTTGTGCTCCTGACCACCCCTTATTTCTCTCTTTTCTCTGACTCCAAATTTAACCCAAAGAACAGTCCTGGCGTTTGGTTCTCTTCAGAAGCAGATGGTGACCAGGATCAAAGAGAATATTTTGCAGCATACAATCTGAAGGAAATGAATGGTCAGCGGTGAGCAGAATGGTTTCTTTTGTGTTTGTTTATTGTTTCATCTGGTTTTCTAGTATCAGCGTCTTCACAGGCTGCAGTGAGAAGTGGCAATTTTGGGGGCCCAGTAATTCAGTAAGGGGTAGCAGCAGAAAGAGCAGCAGAGCAGCAGTAAGGTATGCTCAAATGCGCTTTATCTCCATGGCAGGTCCACAGCCTCAAGAAGACTGTGCCAAAGATTGCCTCATCCAAGCTGCTGTCAGACCACTAGCAGCTGCCACCTTGAGAAAAAGCAGGGACAGCACAGCAGCCAACAAAATTGACCTAGTGACAGAAAAATGCCATGATGTGACTTTCTTCATGTTGAACCACCTCTGGGCACAGGAGATTGCTCATACATCAGGTCTTAGTCCTCACAAGAGCTGAAGTGTGTCCATTCAAGAGAAAAACTAGCAGTTCATACTGGTAGAAGAGGGACCGTCATACAGCCAATGGAGAGTGGGATACAGTGGTGCTTTGTTCATTGACCTGGCTGCAGCCCTTTGTTCTTCAGTCTCGCTTCTGCTTCTGCAAGAAAAGGCTCCCCTTCACTGTCTCAACTGAGTGCCACGCTGTGGGAAGTGTGCAGCAAGGGGTCCCAGCATAGCCAGGGCTGTCCACTGGGAGAGGTGGAGACCCATAGGGTGATACCCACTTGTGTCTGGGTGCCAAGGAGCATCCAGGATCGAAGTAGGCAGTAGCTGAGGCCAGCAAGTACCAATAGGGTAAATAAGGCAGACTCAGCTCTGTGCTGTGCTGCAAACTGTAAGGGATGTGATGAAGGAAAAGCAAAACAAAACTGGTTACAAAGCAGTGACATACACAGTTATGTTGTTTGCTTCCTTATGCTACACCCAGCCTTTCATTTTGTGCAAACATGGCACAGTGGGTAGCATTTTCTCTCTTTCTCTTCTTTCTCTCTTTGGCTAAAGCCTTATGACTTTCCTGGACTTTAGCATCAGAATGGCTTACAAGTGTAAATAGCCTGATACCAGCAAGCCCATTTCATAGTCAATAAAAACAGAGATGGGCTGCACTGCAGGGATGAGGACAGCCTCTGTGACAAAGCCAGGCTCCTTGCAGCAGTGTTGCTCAGCTCTAGAAAACACACCTCCTTCTGCCTGCAACCACAGGCTGTCCCCATCCCCTTTCCCCAGGTCACATCCCAGGGCTGCAGTCAAAAGCGTGGCCTCTGGAACAGGGCTGCACTCCCTTGTACATCCTGGTCACATCAGTGGCTGACAGTGTAGTTTCTGTCTGTTTCAGCGTCACTCCTGCACTAATGGGCTCAGCAGGAACACTGGAAATCCCATTAAAGATGTGGTACATAAATTCTCTAGACATATGGCTTATAATCCTTCTGAATTAAAAAAGGTGCATATAGCCTAAATACACCAGTAGCAATGGAATTCTATAGAAAAATACAACCCTGTTCTTCATGTTGTCTCTGAGCCATAAAAATGAGTTCATGAACTTTATATGGAGGCTTGAGTTTTGCTAAACTTTAGAGTGAAGACACGTGACTATTTCTCCCAAAATGTGTTGTGCTCCTTTGTCTTAATAGTTGTCTTTATTTTGCTATTGTAAGGATTTGTGAGAGAATAGAGCCAGCTTCTTTACACACATTTTACATAAAAGACTTCTTATTCAGCTTTAAGATTGCTATTTAAATATAGTGTAGTGTCTGGTGAGATCTTTTAAGGACAGCCCTTGTCTTCCAGTACTTTGTCAGACGGATATATGTAGACCTGCACATAGAGAGACAAAAGTGGGTGGGTGGATGTCAACATTTTGTTGGCAGAAGAAACCTGCAGATATGTTCTGCTTTAACCAGAAAAATAAGAAGTGGATTTGCTTGGTTTCTACTGCCAACAAACCCAGCTACTAAGAACCAAAGTGATGCTCTTTTCACGGCCAAATAATGGAACATTTATATTCTCCATGGAGCAGATGCAAAAGTGATATGTCATGTCACTGCTGTCTGGCCTGAGAGAAACAAGCTAGTGTTCAGTGCCTGCCAGGAGTGTTACTATTAAGACAAATCAGAATTACATGTCAGACACAGGGATCAGTGCAAGCTCTTTGTTTGCAAAAAATATACTGTAAGATCTCACTCATCTACACTGTAGAAACAGACAATTTCTCCACTCAGAAAATCCCAGGAAGCTCGTTTTCCATTTCCTCACAGCCAGTTATTACCAAAAGGACTATTTCTTATCATCCCTGGGACATTCGCCTACTCATCTCCACATGAACTACCAGTAAAAAAAAAGCCAAACCCTACCTGGCTGCAAGAAGGAAACTATGTTCTCCTTTGCACCATCCAGCCAAATTAAGGGGTTGGATTGCTTCTCGCCCTTGCCCTTGGGAACATGGGGAATACCCAGAGCTGGAACCACAGTGGCACAAAATCTGTTGGAGGAAACCACAGGCAGGATACCAACCATCCTCGCTTCCACACAAGCCTCCTTGGCTAAGGTTGCTCCAGTCTGTGCTTTGTTGTACAGCTGCTGCCCAGCTGCTGCCCAGCTGCTGACACCACATCCTTTCTGACCAGCCTTAGTGCCAATAAAACCTACTGATCAAATAGATATGGGGTTGTGGTTTCATTGTCACGCACCACAGACCTCCAGATCATATACTCTCACTCCAGCACCTCTTAAGGGGGCACAGAGGACTACATTTGTGCTTTGGTCCAAGTCTACATAGCAATCATGACTTCCAGGACTTTGCTGTCCATGTGACTCTGAGACAGATACCAGTCATAGTTAGGGTAGCAGAGATATTAATGTGTTTTAGCTTCCTTTAAATCAAATGGCTTCTCCATTAATCTGTTTGAAAAACTAAAATCTCTTCCTACCAGAAAAAGTCACATTTGGGATTTTTTATTCCTATCCCAATCTGGAACAAGAGATTGGCTAAGGAAGCAGCTACCAGATAAATTCCAGTTTAGGGGAACAGAAATTTATTTTCTGAGTCAACCTTTGTTGTCTGGGTAGCTAAAGTGCAAACCAGCCTACAAAACCAGATAACTTCCCCCCCGCCCCGCTCCGAGAAATCTGGAGAACAATCTGTGAAGTGCAGATTACTTTTTGAACAAAGTGAGTAACATGCCATCAGTGTATGCCTTATGGTAGGGGGCATTATTTTCCAATTAAGATGAAATTAACCTCAATTTGCCTGTGTAAATGCAAGGAATCCTCTTAAAGGGGGCTGTCTCAGCTTCCTCTGCCTGGGGAGGAGACTGGCATAGAACAGAGTGAGGGGTGATGTGGCTCCTGCTAGTGCCTCTCTGACAGTCCCTCAGCTGACTGCAAAGTGAGCAGACAACTCCTCCCAGCCACTCTTTCAAATGCTCAGTTTGAAAATGAAATAAACTGATGAACAATATGTACCTTCAGCTGATGGAATTATGACTGAATTTTCAAAGAAAAAGAAAATTGAACAGGCAGCCACTAATAATATCACTTCCCCATTTCTGTATTAGAATCCTTTGTTTTTTTGTGATGCCCCAAGGCAAAGCACAGCACTGCTAGAAAATGAAGGCTTCTGGAAAAGCAGTTTTTCTGGATAAGAGGGAAATGAATGTTGAATGCCTTGCTCTTTAGAAGGGCAGGAATGACTTTAAACTCTATGATGTGTTTTTCCTCTGTTCCTCTTTGTCTTGACAACAGAAAATAAGGTAATTGCCATTTTTCAGCCAACTTCTGCTCTCAGTTGTACCATAATATATACAATGAAGACAGTTGCATGATTTGTATTTCCTGTTTGACGCTAACAGGTTATTAGCCTGTTGATCCAACCACATAATTTTTTATATCCTTCACATTATCTTAACTGAAAATCCATGCACAGTAGGAAGGGGGAATTAAAATACAATAGAGTAAAAATACAGGGTTTGATTCCAGGAGTTTTGAGGTAAAAAGGAAAAGATCCAAGTGCCTTAGGTTTCTGCAAGGTTCTCCTTACCATTACTGACCTGATGGAGGGTTTCCCAGTTGGTATAAATGTAATATCAAAGCCCATAATCCTGATCAGCCATCAAGGAGGGCTGATGCTTTGTAGGCTACAGCCTCCATCTGTAATTCCCTGGAGCCTGTACCAGGCAATATGGCACAGCATGCTGTATCTATCATATAGATCAGTTATAACTGAGCACAAAGTGCAAAGCTGTGTTTACCCTGAGAACGCTGAGCCACTTCCAATGGCAAGTCAGCAGTGAAGAGGTCTTGCCTGCACTGGGAGCACAGTGCAGAGGTATCATGCTCCGGGCAGCCCGACATCACTGTGAACAACCGAGTGCAACATCTGCAGGGCCTGGCCCTGCAGCAAACAGGAAAGAAAGAGACAGTTTGAACGATTTCAGGTTCCTCATTGGATAGGAAGCAAGGAGGAAAGCTGAGGACACCATCTGGGAAAGGCACAATAGTTGAGGGAGAAAGAGCAACAGCTGAGGTAAGCAGAGGCATTACCACCTCTCCAAGAGTGAGCTGTGGAGATGATGCAACCTCAAGAGGGCAAGGAGTTGGTGGGCACTTGGAAACTGAGGAGCTGAATGCGATGGTGGATGTTGCAGTGCATCTCAGCCTCCTCCAGGCTACCTGGATGTCAAGGTGGTGAGATCTTGGCAGCAGGGTCTACACCTCGCTGTGTAGCTTTGCTCAGGCATGTCAGTAGCCCTCAAGTTTGTCTGCAGACTGACTGTTCAAATGCCTACTGTCCAGATTTATGGGTTTGGCAGTGACACTGAGGGAGAAACCCAAGACAGACAAATGAACTTGTTTTGTGAACTGTGGCATTATCCAAGAGCTAACTTTGTGGCACTGAAAAAGAAGCATTTTTCTACTTTCTCTGGAAATGCTGGACACAAAATCAGAGGGAGGACACTTGTCCTCTTGCAACCATTCCTCTGGTTTCTCCCAAAGTGCAAGACAGAGACTTTTGAGTCAAGTGGGTAAGATGCCAAGGCACACAGAGATTTGGAAATGGAAACAGCAAGAGTTTCTGACAGTTTCCAGTCACAGCTAGGCACCTGCCTTCCTAGACACTCAACATCAGTGCTCTCAGAGAAGATGGACACAGGAAAATGGAGATTGATTGGACTGTAAGAACTATTTACCATCTCCTATCATCTGAACTGTGAAGAAAATAGATGGGTTGATACACTTGTTTTATTTTGGCACTTAACTGTTACCTGACATAATCTCAAAATACCTTTGCAAAATGGTTCTTTCTCCCTTGCAAGTGTTGCTCAGCTCCTGAAAACAAGCAGGAGGATGAGCAATGCTCCACAGCAGATATCTGGTCTCTAACCACTGCCTGCCTTCCAGCAGGGGTGAGAGGAGCAGAATAACATGGGGTGATGTGGGACAGGACATGTGCAGGTCAGAATAACTCAGACAGAGGTAGGGAGTAGGGGCTGAGGTCTTTGTGAGAAAGTTCCTGTGTCAGGAGCCAGCAGGAACTGCAGCAGAGGCAAGGAGCAGCCCAGCAACTGCGCTGTTAACTGTGTAGCTCCTGGCAAGTGGCAGTCCTGCTCTGGGGCTTACTGTCACTGAGTGGCCAGCATGGGAGGAGAGTGTAAGTGGGGAAGACAGTGGTCAGTACTGTCATCTCATCCATGGAGCACCTTAACAATTTGTAAAGGGGTTTCTTTTCTCCCTTAGGACTGTTGCTAAGGAGAAGTCATATCCCCCAAGCTGAGCTGAAACAGCACATGATGACAGTCAGGACCTCAATCTAACCTATGTATTACTTAAGTGTCATCAGTACTACCAAGTAAAACCAGAGAATGTGACTGCCTTGACAAGGACTTATCCTGCATGCCTGAAGATTGCAGCATGGGGCCAGAAGCGTCTTTCCAGTTAGGACTGTGAATCTGGTGGCAAATGTTTCAGGGTCATTTGCTGTCACAGTACTGAGTCCCACACATCCCTTGCCTCCAAAAGTGTGTGACCACATCCCAATGGATAGATGGCCCCTGGACCTGTGCTGCCTGTGCTACGTTCTTGCTGAACTGAACCACCTACCCCCATGTATGGCATTAAATTAAATCAGGATCCAAACATGGTGCTGCAGGTAAGCTTTCATCTGGGATAAAGTGAATTTAGACTTTGAACCATTGGTTGGAGCCATTATTGATTTTTCTGGACCTATTTTTTAGCTTAATTTCATAAAGAAATGAGGCTACTGTGACCGTGTATATTCACCTGACTGTATGCCATCTTCTAACAGGAAGGCAGCACCTCCAGAAAAGGGGTTTGATGTGATCTTTGCTCCTGTTGCATCCTGGAGAGTCAGTAGGCCACAGAGATGCACAGAGAGCCCAGTATGATGATGGTTCTGCCAAAGCTTGGAGATGTTTAGATATCAACAAACCTCAGGACACAAAGCTGTAAGAAACATGGCTTTTCCCATTCGTAGTGCTTACTTGTTGATACTGGTACTGCTCAGATTTTTAGGTTTATGCAGTGCTGAACCTCGATGACAAAGAATCACATATACTGTGAAGTGCTTAGGAGTTTGATACCATTCCAGAAAACTGAAAAAACAGTAGCACATTTGAAAGTCTTGGCACCTCAGATATTTACATCAAAAAACGATGCACCCTCATCCTTCACATGATAGAAACTTAATAAATGACAGTTGTCACCAACCATATTGGTTCAGAAACATCTTAGTTTCTGACTTCTTAAACAATTAAGATCTTGATGTTGCTTTGAAGGTAAATTTTTTGTATCTATCTGGTCATGCTCTAGTCATAAGAAGAAATGAGTCCTTCTTCTCCCAAAAACAGGACAAACAAGGTAGTTTCACTGCTTCTTTTTCTATCTTAAAACAGAAGCCTCCACAATTGGAGTTTAGTCATTGGATTCATTTTCACGAAAGGTTTTTTTGGTTGTTGCAGTCCTGTGAAGTAGCTGCTGGACAACAGCGCAAGATTTCCACGGACAAATGGATGAAGAATATTATTCAGCCAATTTAGATGATAATTACTCATATGAATACACTAATGAAAGCAATGTCTGTGAAATGGGTGACTATTTCATATTTAACACCCATCTCACTACCGTCTTCTACACTCTGGTATTTTTGCTCAGCCTGCTAGGAAACACTTTAGTGTTATGGATCTTACTCAGATATGAAAACCTTACATCTTTAACAAACACCTTCATCATGAATCTTTGTGTCTCTGATTTAGTCTTCTCCTGCATGCTGCCTTTTTGGATAGCGGACCAGTCTTTCGGATGGATTTTTGGTGAGTTCCTTTGCAAAGCGGTGAATGCTGTTTTCTCCATTGGCTACTACAGCGGTGTTTTCTTTTTGACTCTCATGACTATCCTGCGGTACGTATGTGTAGTGAACCCCCTTTCAACTTTGAGATCCCAGACACGGTGCTACAGTTTTCTGGTGTGCTTGGCTGTTTGGACTGCTAGCGTATTAATTGTGGTTCCCGAGGTGATTTACACCACAGTGCAAGAAAACTTTGAAGGGAACAGGACCTGTGATTATGCTGACTGGAAATGGAAAAAGGTGGACATTTATCTGAGAAATGTACTCTTCCTGTTTTCCTTTGGAGTTATCGTATTCTGTTACTTCAAGATACTCATAATCCTGCTCAGAGCAAGATCTCGCAGAAAGCACAGAACTGTGAAACTCATTCTCATTATTGTGGTGGCTTTTTTCCTGTGCTGGGCACCCTACAACATCCTCAGCTTTCTGATTAGCTTTCCACCATCTACTTGTCAGTATGCAAGAGATTCCATTCTTGCCTTTCACATCAGCCGTAACATTGCTTTCTCCCACTGCTGCCTCAACCCTGTGCTCTATGTATTTATTGGAGTCAAGTTCAAGAAGCATTTGGCACAGTTATGCAGTCACTGCTCACACTGTGGCAATGGTCAAGTCTCCAGCCCCAGGATCCGCTCTCAAGGTAAATTCCAGCATGAAGGTGCGTCCATATACTGAAGCAAGACCTAACTATTAGGACTACTCCTGGAGGAACTTTCAGATTTTGCATGCCATATGGATAACCTCTAATTCTTAGAGGCACTTGCCTGAGAAAGACACACAAATTTACTCTTTGTAAACATTCTGTGTATGGAAAATAACAAAATGTATTTGCAGTGGGATGGAGAGCTGAGAATGCTGAGAAATTACTTCATTGGCCTGTAAATCTTAACTTTAAATTTTTTGCACAGTGAGATGGATTTTCTCTCACTTATACTCTGTTTTTAAAAGAAAAAAAAATTGCCTATTCTTTTGGGCTCTAAAACATCAAGTTTTAACATAAATATTGTTGCATATCTCTTTCTTGCCAGACTTAAAATACTTGGATTGTATATAGCAATGGACATATAAGTATTTTAATAGCTTTTAATGCTTTTCAGTGCTTATCAGTGCTAAACTCATTGGACTTTCTGGAGGGGGCTTTGAGGATTAACTGTCCTGACAATGGCTACAAGACCTCTGAATTTCTGAAGTTCTCAGTGCAAATGTTCTTTTATCTTTTGGTAGACAAATATATATATAAAACTAGATCAGTATAAAGGCAGTATTTTGAGTCTGAAATGGAAAGTTTGGGAGAGTCCTAGAAGGAACACAAGCTGTTAAGAAGACACTTCAGTAAGGTACTAGTTTTCCTCCTGTTACTGCTTCTTGCTGCAGGATTCTTCCAGTCTTTGAATACCCCCTTCAGGTGGTTGCAGCAGATTGACAGCCCATCTCCTGAGCAGTGCAGGAGCATATTTGCCTTTAAATGCTCTTTCCCTCCTTTTCTCCCTTTGCAATGGTACTGAAAAAGAATTAAACTTCTATAGTGCAAGAACAAATGGCTTCATAAATAGCAGGATAGAAATAGCTTGCTTTATTTGTAAAATTAATGTTTGGCTATTTTTTTTAATGGAAACTAATATTCTTCTTCCTGCTAGCTCAGTAGGTCTTTCTTCCCCAGGGAGGGTAACATATGGTGTGTACTCCAGCGTAGCTGAATGACAAAGCCCCTGGAAACCAGAATATTTCATTTCCTAGCATTTGTATAGAAAGCCAAGGTAGTTTTGCTGTGGTATCAAGCAACGGTTTGGCAGTGGTTCTAAGCAACAATTTGGCTTTTTGGGCATCCATCTTAAAATGTCTGTGTTCTTTCTGCACTATTTCATTTGATCTCTAAAAATCATCTGAAGCAGACTGCAGATTCTTCACAGCTGTTCTATAGTTTACAAAAAGCAGAAACTCAGGTATGCCCATAGTACAATATCCTATTTATGAGTAAATCTAGAAGCAATAATACCTAAGGAAAAGCCTAAGAATGGGGCAAACATATATGACATAATCCCAAATAGTCTTCCTAGGGCTTGCCCATGGTTTCTAGTTTGTGCTTCAGTTTACTTGCCAGAACAAAGTGATCATATTATGTCCCTTATCATCAGATGAGTCTTTGTGAACAGATCAGTCCTGGTATCCCATTACTACAGTTACAGACTAAAACTTAAAAAATTAGAGAGGTTACTAATTAACACCACAGGGGAACTCACTCGTTCAAACAAACCACAGAAAAGTAGAAGTTGTCATTTTTGCTGGCTATGGTAGAGACTTGCCTTTGGATCTTGTCTCCTGATAAGAAACATTTGAAATTAATGTGGTTGCCTCTATGCACTTCAAGAGACTTTGGACTGGGGACTCAATAGCAGAGATAACCTATCGAAGGACAAATGAGTCCAAATTCTTCTTCTGTTCTAGTAAGCCAGGACCACTTCACAGGCACCAGCAAAGCTCTACAAGACGAAAATACTGTGACCACGAGCATAAGAAGGAAGCATGGAAGACTGAAATTATCCTGCTCTGCCCAGTTTTTAACAAGTTATTTTAATCTATTTGTTGCTTGAGTATATTTTGTTACAGTGTATCTGAGCATGTAAAGGGGATGCTTAATATTACCTGACTGTATTGCTGCCATAACCAAAGTCAGAATGTGGATATTTTGCCTCCTGATATAATGAAGTGGTACTAATAAACATTCAGAAATTCAATGTACTTACTACATTGTAAGTATTGTTCTCAGCCTTTGATAACTGTCTATTATAAAAAAGTTATTTTTAATTGAAGAAGTAATTATGAATTTTCATAGCTTAATTTGGCTTGGAAGATACTTTTTGAGGTCATGCACTCCTCCATGCTGCTCACAGAAGTTTTGTCTTTCCTGTCAGCAAAGGTTACTCAGGGCCTTGTCTGGTCAAATTCTCAAGATCCCTAAGAACAGGGACTCCATAATTCCTCTGGGTCCTTGTTCCAATGCTTAACAACTCTTAGGGTGGATTTCTTTCCTTTTACATGAATAAAATTTCTTTTCCTGCAACCTGGTGACATTGCATTTTCCCTTGCCTTCTCTCTGTCTTCGCATTATGTAATGGAAAAGAGCCAACAGATCTCCCCTAAGCCTTTTTTTTTCCTGGGACTAAACATATCCCAACCAATCTAGTCTCCTCATACGTCATGTATGCCAACTCCCTGTAAGGCACTTGGAGCTGTATCCACCGTCAAGTGGAAATCATGGCTAGGCTTCGTGAACGAAGATTTGGGAAATATGTTGTTGCTCATACACATATGCCATTAAAGATTTGTATTACTAAAGTCACTGGATATGTCTGGGGATTGGCAGTCTGTGCATCTCTCTCCTTCTGGGAATTCCAGATGCTTGGAAAAAACAGACTGTTCTGGATACAACATCATGCTTGGGACCTTGAATGTTTAATTTCAATCAATCAACTATTATGTGGTCTGAGCAAACGCAGAACAGAGAGAAAGAAGTTTGTGAAATGAAAAAGGAGAAACTAATTGCTTTTGGAAACCTATTTGGGGAGCAGTGTCACATTGAGCAGTGACAGTACTACAATTACCGTATAGTGTCAGGGGTGCCCTTATGCAGGATGGCACCACTAACCCTAATTTCAAGTTACAATTAAATAGATATGCTCTTGCTGCTCTGGTTAAGTACATATTAAGTTCCACCCAGCGGGAATGGCAGAGCAACAGCTTCTCTCACAAGCAGCTTAGCTGGATTAGGCCCTTCCCTACCTGTATTTTTGGCAGGTTAACACAAAACTGACCCTCATTGCTATAGCCTGTTGGAGCTCCCACCTTCTGTGCAGCCATGGGAGCCTGTATCAGTCAATGATCTGCCAGCAGGGAAAATCCTCACTGGTAAGGATTAAGGCAGGTAACCAAATTAATCCTTTCCATCACTAATGCAAACTGTCTTAAACAAAACAAGCAAACTTAAAATCTACACGTTTAAGAAAGCATCCTACTCAAATCAATGATAATTTTGCTTTTGCAAGAATCAGACTCATAATATGTGCAATGCATTGGCAAAGCACAGCACGCACTTCTTACTGCCAGAAATATTTTCACTGAGAGTCAGGATACCTTCATTTATATATAATTTCCAAACATTGAGTTTATTGAAATCATAAATAAAATTCTATTTTATCTTCTCCTTATGGTTACTCAGCAGTTTAAAATGCCCTTGCTCATCCAGTGAAGCAAGAAACCAAGAAGAACACAGGAAAGTGTAGGGAGTGGAGTACTCTCTCCATATTCAGGAACTGCTGAGGTAACAGAACTAAAATATTTTTGAGTTTGTTGAGTTTGTTTCATACCTCCAAACAATGCTGCTTTATAAGGTCAAGTTCTGTTTCTTGATGGCGGTATCATTCCAGTCACCATAATTAGCTCTTAATCTCCTAAACATTAGTGTGCTCTTTATCCGTGTGCCATCCACCTACATGCACGTAGGGGACTTGGGTTCATTTAAACTGCACAGTTCAGAGTCCACATCCTGGCTCTCCCATATCATTGCTGATTCAGCTGAATCAGCACCAACAGCTCAAAATCTTGGTAGCTACTTTGTCCGCACAGGAGTGAAATGCAGCCAGCCCTAAGTAGTGATAACTGCTAAGCCCAGTGTGCTCTGGTGGATTCTGGATTACCAGACTGACCTGATATTAGCAGAATACTCCTCCAAGCTCCTCAGCCATCTTGTCTAAAATGCCATATTTGCTTCTAGAGGTTTTCCAGAGCTTTGCTGTTTCTTTTTATGTTGTCTGTTTCCAGCTTTACACCTACTGACAATTATTTGTCCACCTATTCAAAACAGAATGCAATCAAATGCAAAAAGTGCTTCCAAAGCTTTCTCCCCACAGTCAAAGAAGGTCTCTGATGATGAACAGCAGCCTGTTGTTCAGTCTAGCTACAATGGTATGTTAATCCACTGAGGGTGACCAGGGAAACTGGGAGTTTTCCACTCTCATAAAATACCTCAAGCGCCTAGAGGAAGCAAAACCCTCTCCAGTCATTATATAACATCAACTAACTCTTTAAAAACTCTAAAGAAAATATGTAGCACATGTAACAATAATGTGAGACGGATGGAAAGAATGTATTCTATGGACACATACTCCGAGACCATGATGAAATATTTCCAGAATCTACTATCCACAGGAGACCATATTTTTTTTCTGTTATTCCTTGTTTGGTTGGTTTTTTGTTTTGACTTTTTTTTTTTTTTAATAGATCCCAGTTATTTAGAAGGTTTGGTAAAGACCTGCTCTAGTCAATGAGGTACCAAAGTGTTGCCAGCATTAAATGGTTGATGACAGTGTATGATTTTTTCATCACAATTAAAACTAAAGGATTCTATATTTATTTGCAAACTTTGTATAGAAATAGTGGCATCTAGTGAAATGGGGAAAAAACCCCCACCCAAACCCAAACCCAAACCAGCCAACATTCAAATTGTATTTTCAGAATCACTCTCAAAGAACTGCATCTAATGTTAGATTTAACTTCTGATGTCAGAAGTCAGTTTCAGCCCTGAAATATTTATCTTGGCCTACATTTCAGCAATATGGAACAGAACGTAAACACGATCTTTAAGGATCCTTAATATATGTTAAGCAGCAATTTAGTTATTTGAGTTGATTGAAGTGGCTACCTCTCTTACATTCCACCGAGTAGTGAAAAGATTTTTCCCAACAAAGGCTTTACTTTTGCTAGGATGACTGACATTGCCTTTCCCAAGCAAGTAAAATTGATAATAATCTCCATCCAGCTTACCACAGTTTATGAAGAAGTTATTAAATAAATTTTATCAGAATAAAAATAAAGGAAAGCATCACACATGGAGCAGATAACGCATTTTTTTTCTAGTGCAGTTTCCAAAAAGGAAAAATCTTGAACTTTTTTATTGCTAAGAAATGAGAAAATATAGAAAATTATAAGGAAGTGTTGGTCAGCTATGGACCTAGTTGGAAACGGCATATTTTCCACTGAAGAAATTGATGTGTATGTAAACAGGCAATGATTCAATAATTAATGTCAATAATTAAATATTTCAGAAAGTAGTTTGTCACTACATAATTAGAAGGAGGAACAATTCATTCTAATTGATTAATTTTAAATGAAAAGTAGAATTGCACACTGACTTTTTGAAAATATGTTAAAAAAAATCCATTGCAGTGAAATTATATGGGATTTGATTTACCATTATTTGCATCTGATGACTCTGAGATTACTTTTGGAAGACAGCCAGTTGTCTACAGATCAATGGAAAACAAACATTTGTTTTCAGTAGGTGCTCCTGGCACTGTGCTGCATGATTCAGCAAAGCATGCCAAGAAAATTCAGCTTGAAGGTTCCTTCCAAACTATGCAAGGCATTCCATTGCATTTCACAAGTCATGTGCCCACAACATGTGAAGCCCTATAACCTGTATTTCTGAGGACATTAAAATGCTTTTGAGCTATTCAAAAACTATACATTAGATTAATCACCAAAACTTAAGGTCACTTAGTCATTCTTCTGCATGGAGGATGAAAAAGTGAGGATGATGGAAACCATGTACAATGACTATGTACAAAACGTATTTCCTCAAGAGTCTTGAAAATGGGATGCTTTGATCTTATGGCTGCCTAAACTGAAGTTCATGAAACTAATAAAGTCACAAGCATTGTGGCAAGAATTGATGACAAACTGCTTGCTCACAAGTTTTATTTAAAATCATTCATTTACCAAAGCCATGCAGAAAAAAAACCAAAAAAAAACAAACAAAGGAACTTAGTTTTCCAGTACACTTCAAGTATAAAACCAGCAGAGCCTATTTCAGATGCTGTGAAAGAAATGTCCTTTCAGAGAATCATATGCCTTATGGGAGGGTTAAAATCTGAAGAGGGGAAACAGTCTGCTTGTAGAAGGAGCTCGGTGCTAGGAGATAGTGTGCTGGGAGTGTTAGGAACCCCATGCCCCACGTACCCCCCACACCCTGCCTCAGAAAGCACCCTCTTGTTCCAGTTTCAAACTCGCTTTCTCCCAGTCTTTTACTTTCCGTGGCCTTTATTAATCCCTACCTACATCTTTCACAGAATCACAGATGCATTCACATTGGAAAAGACCTCTGAGATCATCGAGTCCAATCTTTGACCAAACACCACCATGTCAACTAGACCATGGCAATAAGTGTCACATTCGGTCTTTTCTTAAACATTTCTGGGGGTGGTGACTCCACCACCTCTCTGGACAGCCCATTTCAGTGTCTAATTACCCTTCCTGTGAAGAAATTCTTCCAGATGTACAATCTGAACCTCTCCTGGCGCAGCTTGAGAGTATATGGTCTTGTCCCTTGATCTTATGGATGAGGATTTTCCTTCTGCCAGCCAACAAGGGAAGAAGGGGGAAATCTGCTGCTAGATTTATTGAACCTGACTTTCACATTTGCTTCAGTTGTCCATGCAAAGAGCTTGATGAACTCATCTAGCAAACCAGGAAAGAAAAAAAAAAGAAAAAGAAAACCCATCCATATTGAAGAGTCCTAAAAGCAAGCAAAAGTTGGTATTATATTAAAAAGTTATTGTATTAAAACAAACAACCAAAAGTTATCATATGAAAAAAATCTTTTCGGTGGTGCCTAGCAATAGGATGAGGTGAAATGGCCATAAACTAAACCACAGAAAATTCACCTCAACATGAGGAAGAAATTCTTTCCACTGAGGGTGGCAGAGTACTGGAACAGGCTGCCCAGGGAGGTCGTGGAGTCTCCCTCTCTGGAGACATTCCAAACCATCTGGATGCGTTCCTGTGTCACCTGCCCGAGGTGACCCTGCCTTGGCAGGGGGGTTGGACTGGGCGATCTCCAGAGGTCCCTTTCATCGCTAACAATCCTGTAATTCTGTAAAAAGCGACCTTGTCTGAGGGTACCAAAACACACCTCCTGAGAGGAAACCACCCCAACCCTGCAGCTGTAGCCGAAAGGAGCGATTTTTTCCCCCTACAGCCACTTAAACCCCTTCTGTTTTCACCACAGACCTTTCCCCCCACGGCCTCCGGGAGTCCCGGGCGGGGCTCCAGCCACCGCCCCGGGGGTGGGGAGGCCCGTCCAGCGGCCTCACGGGAGTTGTAGTCGGGCGGGGAGCGGCGGAGCCTCACCCCGGGCCGCCTCTCCGCGACATGGCGGCGGCGGCCGCGCAGGTACCGAGCGACACCTCCCGCACAGCCGCCGGGGGAGCGCGGCGGGGCCGGGGGGGAAGAGGCAGCGGCTGCCAGAGGGAGCGGGGGCGGGGGGGAAGTAACTTCAGCGGCTTCCACTTGTTGCTGCTCGGAGCTGGGTTTCGAGGGGTGGAGCCCCGGAGGGGAGAGAGATGCCGGCGGCCTTTGGGGTGCCGGGGTCGGCCTTGTGGCGGGGTGAGCGCAGGCAGGGCAGGGGCACATCAGCCCAGGGTGGGCTCTGGTTGCTGGCCTGGGATACCCCTCGAACGGAGATTCCCCGGCCCTCAGGGGCACCGCCGAGGCGGACGTCGGCCACCAGCCAGAGCCAGTGCCCCCAAGTGTCATCGTGTCCACCTGGTGAGGGATGACTTTAAACCGACATGAACACCGTCCTGTTTTCTCCCCTCCTGCGGCTGTAGGAGGAGCGGAGTCACCCTGCTGGAAACCAAACACCCTCCCGTGTCCGTGCCCTCACCCCGCTATAAAGTGCTGACAGGCAAATATTTGCCGCTTGCCCCTAATCCCGCTTTGCCCTTGTGTCGGCAAATCTCCGGCGGATGGAAAGGGAGAGAGTTTTGCTGGCACACGGGGCGGCTGGGTCTGTCTCCAGAGCAGATGCCGGGGTTGCAGCCTCCTCCTCCGGCTTATGTTG
Organism: Lepidothrix coronata; assembly: GCF_001604755.1. Classification (NCBI taxonomy): domain Eukaryota; kingdom Metazoa; phylum Chordata; class Aves; order Passeriformes; family Pipridae; genus Lepidothrix; species Lepidothrix coronata. The sequence continues at coordinate 129,129 of NW_016690533.1, read as the reverse complement.
ATCCTGGTAATCCAGAGTGAGCAAGGAAAAGGGAAAAAAGAAAGGTTTTAGCGAACTGGTTGTCCGCCGCTTTTGTGCTCTGGATTCTCCTCGGTGGTGAGTCCTGCGGTGGTGAGTTGGACTGTGGAGGGGCTGTGCTGTGTTTTGGAAGCTGGTGAATTCCTTGCTGCTGCAGCTGCCTGTTCAGGAGCTCAGGACCCGGCTGTTTTCTGCCTGGGTCATCGCACCCACCCTCCTGCTGATGTTTGCAAGGTTTGTTTCACATACAGAGTTGGTCGGCTGCAGGTGTCACAGTCCTGGTTCTGCTTCTCACTTGAAACCAAGTTTAAATTAGTTTCAAGTTTAAACAGAGGGAGCAGTACCAGGCCTTTGCCTCTTTAACGCTGAAGATCGAAAGTGGGTGTTTGATTTTATCCAGCTCAGACTTCATGCACACACGAGGCAAGCTAGGATGAAACTTTGAGGGTAAAACATGTTCTCTGTCTTGTCAGGAACAAGGCAACATGTTCTTTCTTGATGTTTTTCTTATTTTCAGTTCTGACATGGTGTTTCAGAACATGCGGCAGAGGAGATAAACTGTCTTGCAGTAGTGTGTTTTATGTTTTCCAGATTTTATTGTGTACAAGGCAGTTTCCTGTAGTCTTTAAATGATCCTCGTGGGAGTGTTTGAATTTAAAAAATGTGCTAGATAATCCAAATAGTGTCTCCAAACATTCACATTCAGAAGACTGCACTGCAGTTAAAAAGTTGTATTTAAGATGCTTTGGTGCAAAACAAGTGATAGCCTATTTTGCTCTGCTTGTTGTAGTAAAGACAATGCAGAAAGAATCGTGTCCTGCAGAATATACCACCTAAGGAGTCTTTCTGCTGTGCCTTTTGCAATCAGATATGTCTATCTCATATTGGCCTCATTAGCCACCAGCGTGCTTGTAACAAATGTGGATAGAGCCTTCCTAAATCTTCGTTCACGAAGCCTACCCATGATATTTGACAGCATTTGTTGTAAACATGGTTTCACTACTTCTTCTGAAGAGCCTGTTAGTTCGTTATGGAGTCTAATTTTCACATATAAAAGAGTCTCTTATGTACACCATCTGATAACAGTGAGTGTATTGTATTTGCAGTCCCTCTCTCCACTGCTAGAGGGTTACATAAAAGGAATAGGAATTTGTCCTAATGTCCTGGAGGCCAGGATCCTCTAAGACTTGTTCTGTGAGTGATCCAAATCTAAACAAACAACTAGGGAGAGAAAACTCTTAAAGATGTAAAGAAAACTATGTAAAATTGTGGAAATTATGCGATGCACTCAAGGAAAATAGTGCTGATTTTTTTTAATCTCAAATTGTTATTTGTTTTTCTTAGTTGATTACATTTAAAAATTAACAATTGCCTATTTGTCACATAAACCCTGAACTCTTCTAGTATTCTTTAGATGTTGTTGAGATTATTAAACTGAAGGGAACTGTAAGAGCCCTGAGTGCTTTCATTGTTACATATTACTGGGTTTATTTATTTGTATTACTATGTTTTTATGTGTTTGGTTTTGCCAAAGCAAGGAAACTTTTTAGCAGCTTGTATCCAGTCTAGTTCATATTTTCATGTAGTAATTCCTGTTTGTCCAGGGAGTGGTGGCTGTTTGTGTCCAGAAATTCTGTAGTAGTACTAATTTAAAGTACTTTACCCAAATGTATTCTGAAGATGGTTTCACATTTGTAACACTGGTAGAAGGAGCAGAGCCTTTTTGCAGAGTGCCTGGATCTCAGTGCTTGGTACAGTGCTGGGAAACTTGCTGTGCAGGGCCTTGACTTGTATACCCTTCCCTGTGATTTAATATTTTTGTCCATCAGAGTATTCTGTGTTTGTTCATGGTATAGTGATCTCAGCAAAGATATTTTTAAACAGTTAACCCCTGAATGTGTCCACCATGACATTTAATTTCTTGCTGGGAAGAAGGATGAGAACAGGAAAGCTCTTGCTACTGCTACAAGCCAGTTTAGGTTTTGAAAGTGAACCGGTTGGATCAGGGTATCCCTGAATAACTGGGCTCATGCCAAGCCTGCGTCATCTGTGAGCCTGTCTGTTCCCAGCCTGCCCAGCAGTTGCAGTCTCATACAGGCCTCTCTTCCAAACTTTGGGGCTTGAAACTCTGAAATTTCCCCTTCCCTACAAAATGGTGACCTACACTAGAAAACCCACAAGAAAAGAGGGAGAGGAAATACTCTGTTCTTCCTGCTGCAGAGGAAAGGAAAACAAGAGTTCTTTCTGTTGGCTCTGGGGCAGCATGAAGCACTTGGTGGCCTGTCAGTTTGAGTTGTCTCAGCGTGCTTTTCACTTGCCTTGCCCTCTATTTGATCTCCATGCATGTGACCAAAACCTGTAATTTTCAGTGTTACAGGTTGCTAGTTCACTGGGAAGTATATACAGGCCAGGAGTTGTCCTAGGGAGCTGCCACTGCTGTTGGACGTGTGCAGTGCTAATGGTGGGCAAGTCTCAACACCCACCTGCCAAACTTCCCAAAACCATTAGCTGGAGGAAGCCTTTTCAAGTGCCTTTGAAACTTTGTCTTGGAAAGCCTGTGTGGAGTGGTAGATACAAAGGTAAAAAATCCTGCTAAGGAAAGATCCCATTCCAAAGAGCCGGGATGTAATGGTTGTTGGTTTTAACCTATCCCAAAGTCTCGGAGGTGGCTGAAATGCTTTAGTCAGGCTGAGCTTGCTGAGGGAGTTAACAAAGCTCAGAGACCAACTTTGGAGACCTGAAAAACATGAGAGTTTTTGAAATCTCCAGGCTTGGACAATGAGCAAGTTGGGTGTCATGAATCACCAACACTCCTTTGCAGCTGGAAGTCTTCTGCTGTTTCTATTTCTGTAGGTGTTCTGTAGGTTTCTATTTCTGTAGGTGTCTACAGGGTGCTCCTCAGAGTAGCACCCGAGCATCAGGTGTATGGCTTGAAGAACGTGTAAATAGTTGTGCAAGTTACGGAGAGGAAGAGCAGGTTTTGTGGCAGGGAGGGTACATGGTGACATGGGGGGAATGGTTTGGGAGTATGAGAGCACAAATGGGGAAAAGCCTTTTAACTTCTGAATGAAATTTATCTTTTCAGCTCACCATCCAGGCAGAGGGATACCTTCTCGAGGGGGAGTGAAATAGGATGGAAGCAGCTGAGAAGAACCAAGTCTCTGGGAGAGTTATGGTTAGGTTAATTGGTAGATATTAGTAAACAAGGTAGAACTCCTGACATGGGGCAAGGTCTGGTGTGTTCTAAGGAAAAAGGGCAGACGAGTTTGTTAAAAGTGATACTAGTGCAATTCCTGTTATCAGAAGAGTGCTCTTCTCTTTGTAAACTGACTGCTTCCTCAAACAGGGAATTTCTCTGGTCATGAGATAGGGCTGAGACAGGGTTGTCTTAGTGAGATATGTACAAGCCTGTTTGAAGGAAGTGATTGTTTGAGTTCATGTTGTTCAACAGGAGTCTCTGTCTCTCCTCTGATGCAAAGTCTGATCCCTCGTCCTGTGTGGCAAAGTTCAGTGTAAGGTTTTAAAGAGTTTTAAGCCAGGTCTTAGAGTGGAGGTGCAATTCAGTAGGTGCAGCATTAAAAAAAAATTGTTAGGGTTGCCAGCTTTGCCCACATGAGGTTAAAAATTAACTATGTCTCATGGAGTTCTTACTGTGCCACTAGTATAGTCATGTCTGTTGCCAAGTTTTGATTTTTTTCTAAGAACAGGTTGCAAATACAATGAATAGAGATGGAATGCAGGTCAGTTGTTCATAGAAAGGGAAGATTGTACAAAGAAATTTATAAAACTTTACTGATTCTTCTGTGTCAGTCTCTCTTTCAGATTAGGGGTACAAGCAGTATTTTATGAATATTGTTAGTTTGTGAACCTATGCTGTAAAATGCAAATATCCCTAGAGCACAAGAGCCTTCCCACAAAAACAGCTTTACTCTAAGGAGTCCTTAACTATAAAATGCTTCTTCTCTGTGAGGCATTTGTGAAATACGTGATTGTTTTTATGCACTTCATCTTGTTACTCTATTCTGCTATGCCAAAATAAACTTCAAAACAAGGTTTGTGTGTATCAACATGTGGAAAATCCAGCATGAGTTTGCAGCATGGTCTTATACTTGAGGTACTAGAAGAAATAAACATTCCTCTAAAATGTTTTTGTTTGTCATTGAAATGTGAAGGTTTGTTGGTGTAGAAAATGCAGGGGGAAGATTAATTTAGCAAGAAAATTTCACTTCTCAGAATGGAAACCCTAGCTGACATTCAGGCTGTGCCTGCCTTTTGTTTTTAATTGTCCTGTGTATTGTAGTCCAGCGTGTGTTTATATCAGTCACATTTCTTTGTATGCGGTGTTAAAGCACAAAGGTTTGGGTTGCCCAGTAAAAGCGTGTGTGTGGTTACGACAGAAGAGTCACTCTGTCCTTTTTATAGCTCACTTCAGACTCTTACTTCCAGCAAACAGTTCTTCAGATTCATGAATGTGCAGCTTTATGTACCTGCGTGGTACAAAATGGGAAAAACTAGCAGCACAGTTGCCAAGAATTCCACTGGGGCTCTGTTTCCTGTAACAACAAAGTACCAAGTAGTTTTTCCAGACAATTACTGGAATGAAATTATTTAGCTAAATCCAGTGGTGTTGCGGTCCTGAGAGTTAGGGATTTTCTTTTCCCAGTTCCTTCTTCATCTTTGCTGTGAGGTTTGTATTCAGTGTTCTTTTGTTAGTGTGTCTTGTAGCCAACTGTATGACTAGATAGGTTGGGGTTTTTTTCCACAGTGTGCTTTGCTGTTATCAGTCAGTATCTGCTTTTATAGGACAAATCATGTTCACACCACACAAGGGAATAACACAGTTAAGGTTGTTGTGACTCAGAAATATAAGTTTTATCTCAGTATCCTCACTTGTCTGTTTCGTTTCATATGGAATGTTAGAACAGGCATAGGACTGCAGGCACCAAATATTTAAAGGTGTTATGATACCGTTGAGGGACATGTGATGAAATGTTCTTATTTATAATGGTTAGACCAGAGTAGTTATGTTAACAGGAAATATTTCTGTAAGCAGTACAAAGTAGTGGATCTTGGTTTCCAGTGAGTAGTTCTTGTAAATCTGATTTACTGCTTAGTTGAATTACACTAAGTCTGCAGTGTGAGCTCTGCTCTTAGAGTACGCTGAAAATGCACGAGTGGGGAGTGGATTATCTGATATCAGGCTATAACAGAGGTCTCACTGCAGCCTTTTTATCAATGAAGGGACACTCTGCTCATGGACTTCCTCCCAAATTACTGTTCCGATTGCGCATGGGGGAGTGTAATATTTTGAAGACAACTACCTTCTGTCAAAGTTGACCAAAATTGACCAATGAAGTAAAAAATAATGTACCTGCTGGAGATACAGACATGATGTAGAAAATTTTATACAATCAGATTAAAAGTAGGTCATTGTAGCTACTCCACTAACCAATTTAATTACAGTCATTAAACTTTGTTTCCTGTTTTATATGTGTCTCACTCCCCTTCAGGTAAATCTTTTCTTTTCCTGGACGTGGGCTATTTCCTTTCTGCTTCTTTCTTTAATCTCCAGGATATCCTCCTCTGTAAAGAAGATTGTCACCCCCACACTAGTACTTATGCCAGCGAGAGGCAGGAACCACCTTCAGAGATCAGCAGGCACAGCCCAAGAGTGTGAGGAGGGACTGATGACATGTGTTGTCTCCTCTGTGCCACGTCCTTAGTGTAGCTGCACTGATGTCATGGCAGCTCTGCAGTTCTTGTGCAAGTTAATGCCATCAGCCTTAGTCCAGTGCTGTTATGTTGTTATGTAAGAGGTAACGATGCATCATCTGAAAAGCTTTTGACCCGCAGCAGGTCATTTGTGCCTGACGAATGTATCATGCTGTTTTCGCATAGCAGATATTTACAGGCGTACATAATAGGATAGGAAATGCTGGAGGAACAAGGTTGTGCTCCAAAGAATTCTGTGATCAGGAAGGATTAGATCAGGTGTTTACAGAAGTTCTTCCTATTTTGAAACATTGAGAAACCAGCTAAGGTACGTTACCAGCTTTCTTTGCCACTGGAAGTGGGAGCTCTGCACCTTTCTGAGGGATGGACTGTGTTTTCTAAGAACACCTCTGGAAGGACCATGGAGGGGAGAAGTACCTTTCTCCCCGTTTTGCAGAGGAGAAGGCAAGTAAAAAAGTTTCAGCACATTTGCCTTATGTAATAACCCAGGTCAAAAGATCCCCTTCACCTCTGGGAAGAGAAGGGGTTAAATGCATGTCTCAGGGTTGGGAGCTGATGCAAGGAAGGGGGAGCTGTGAGACCTTGCTCCAGGTATTGAGAAAAGGGGTGACAGGGAGTAGACAGAGGAGCGGGCTGTGCAGCTACATCCCTCCAGCTGACTTGTGGTCTCTGTTCAGGATTTTCACATTCTGCCTAGGAGATCCCAATGGGAATAAAGATGCATGTCTTGGGCACATTTGACACAAGAGAATCAACCCATTGGGAACACAGCCTTCCCCTGCGCTGTGCCACTGAGCTGTTGTGACTTCTGGGCAAACACACTCATTTAAGCAGTGCTAGTGGTGCTGGGGAAACTCTAAACTGCCTTAGTCCTCCTCCAGTGAATATCTGACTGGGCACCCTGCTGGGAATTAGCACTTGGCAAAGTCCCATGCTGTGCCTGTCTGCTGTAGGATGCCCCATATCCTCCTCCCTGCTGGTTATTGCAAAATAAGGGCTCAATTCCCAATTACCTTCTCTTCCAGGCTCTCTGTACATGCCTGCTGTTGGCCTGGTCATTGTTTTCCTGGCATGCCTCTTTGTGCCTCTGAAGTCTTGAATGGGAGCTTGTTCTGGCCTTTGGGAAGGACAGGCAAGATCCCCTTGTTTGGTCCTTGATCTTTTCCTTCTTTGTGTGAGGAAGAGCATTTGGTTTGGTCACACTTTTTAGCTTGCATTGCCCACATGGCACAATCTTCTCACTTAATCTCCTTTTTGTAGCAGTTGCCAAACTGAACAGCTATGACTGATGTTACTGTGTGTGCTTAGAAAAGGAAACATTGACTCAGTCGGATTGTTATTCTTGCTTTTCTTTGTTGGTACCCAAGCTCAGCAAGTTGCCCGGAAGTGTGGTAGTTCGTATGTTCACTCAGTAGAATCAAGGTAGGAGTCTTGGGTATGTAATGTTGTTGATTTAGGGTAAAAAATTGTGTTTGACACCACAGAAGGTCATCTGACCTTCTCTCCCTGAAGCTACCTAGTTGTGGTGGCCAAGGCCCTTCACCGGACAGCACATGGCCCATGTGACACTTGAGTCATAACATAACAACTGTCATCAAAATATGGAAATGGAAACTAGCAGGTAACGAAAGACAAGTATTCAGAGAAACACACTGGTAAGCCTAGTTTCAGCCTTCTCTTTATCGTGTTTCTGTCTCTGTGGCTTTGTTAAGGTTTGCTTTGCTTCAAATGGAAGAGAATAGATCACATCAGGATCATTTCGTAACAATACCGTGATACATAGGGAAGGATGGTCCATTTGATTAATTCAGACACCTACATCAGCCATGCCAGTTTAGTTCTTTTGGGAGTGAAAGAAAGGAAAGAGAAAGGAGATGTAGTAATTTCACCTAGTCACATTAGATTTCAAAAATTTGTAAGATTTTAATTAAAACTTAATTTCATCGTGGTTAATCTTGAATTATAACAAAAGCACTGAAGCATAACAGCAAATTTTCTAAAGATTCAGTACTTTGGGTGTTGTGCTTGCTTGAAAATTTGGCTGTACCACTGCAGACGGAATTCTGAACAACCTTTGAACAGGATGCTTAGTAAGTTCCCTATGCGGTTTCTGTGTGGCCTTTTTTTTTCTGAATGATTGTTCCCAGATTAGTGCTTGAAAGTTTGGATCCCCAGACATGGTTATTTTAGTAAAGCATTTTAGGCTTTTAATTAATTTTACTTACAGAAAGATTATCTATGAGTGCTAGGTATAACTCATCGTTGTCCTAAGCAAGGGAGGTGGTGCAAGGTATGTTTATCCGACCAGGGATGTTGTAACAGAGCTTAAAATAAAGTGGTGTCCTCTTACATGTGTTGGGAACAGTGGGTTCTGAGAACGGGATGAGAGGTGTTTCTCATGCTAAAACCAGGCTCCAGTACTACATCTTTTAGTAGCTCTTATGCATTAAAAGTACTTTACAGTGCCAGAGAATCAAGAATGCATCATTTTTTGATTCCTTGGTCCCTGCCTACTCTATGTCTTGAAAGTCTCCCTGAAATGGAAAAGTTGTCATATCTTTTTACTCTGCAGCCTGTAGGGAAGATCTAGCAGAGGGCTTCGAGAGGGAAAATCACATGTCATTGGAACCTCCATCAGGGTCACAAGATGGATTGCATGAAATGCCAGCCTGAGCTGGGCTGTACAACTGACTGTGTTGTATCTACAGTAAGAGAAAATTGCTCTCTGAGGTTTGCTCAGTAGTTTTGAAAGATATAACTGAAGAAATAACTGAAATGGAAAGTGAAATCTAGAAGGAAATAAAAAAGGAGATTCCTGGAAAAGAGTTGACCTTGGAATTCATCACTAAACAGGATCTAAAATGCCAAAGCACCTCTCTGATGCTCATTTGAGCTGATAAAAACTTTCATTTAATTTTTGATTTTTACAGTTGCAGGTGTTACAGAGAAAAATAATCAGCGTCAACCCAATGGTCATCAAGGATATGAACTCTGCTGTTTTTATCTAGATGGATGAAAAGGTTAACAGCCCAGAAGGGGAGTTCCTTTTGTTTTCGAGATGGCAGCAACTAGTGGTGAAAGCCAACTGCAGCGGATTATCAGAGACTTGCAAGGTACAGTGCCATGCTGGCAGAGGCATTCTGTGGGCTGGACTGCATCCTCTGTGTTTTAGATAACACAGAGTAGAAGTTGTGTTTTCAGTTGTTACTCTTTCATGCAGCCATTATAGCAACATAATTCAAGGTGTGTGATGTGACTGACTTTTTTTGTGAAACAAGTGCTGTACCTTCTGCAGGACCCTAAATTCCTAAATCCTGCAAATTTAAACATACGAGATAAGAAATATTTTTCATGCAAGATAAGAAATAATTTTTAAATATAATTTTAAAAAAGGTGTCTGTGGAGTGTGCATTGGGGGCTAGGACTTTGTTGGCATGCCTAGAGCTATGCTGTTACAAGACTTCGTATGAGATAAGAAGGCCTGATTTTTAGACCCTTCCTTGATGGGAAGCTGGTGTGGAGTTGCTGCTAATGTGGGAAGGGAAAAAATCCAGGAGGCCAAACCAAACTAGGAAGGGAGATCCAGAGGAAGAGTGCTGGCGAATTGAACCTGCTGTTCTTGCTGCAGTGGAACCTAACTTATCCTCCACTAGAAGTAGCCAACCTAATTTTCAACAGTTCTGTTGCAGGCAGAATTGGCAGCAGATTCTTAACAGTTTGCCTGCTCTCTGTCCAAATCAGCTGCTTATACAAAGATCCAGATATTTTTCCTTTAAATTTTTATTAAATATAAAGTATATGCACCAAAACTGGGAACCTTAATCTTCCCACAATATAAAAAAATGAGATCTATGTACCTGCTAACAAGAAGAGATTTTAATTTGCAAAGGCGATCGAGTCGGACTGGGAGCTGAGACTCACTCAGTCACCTGAATTAAGTACAAAACCCAAGTGGAAAGCAAATTCAAAATCAGTAATTTCTGATGCTGAGAAGTACACCTGTTGGGGGTTAGGGTGTCCAGGAGGACAACAGAGTTTGTTTTGACTTGAGTTTTCCTCACCCACTACGGCTGTACATTTGAGGGAAGAGAAGTTGCTGTATGCTTTTTTTATGTAAATTATTTTCCCCGTTTGTGTTTGTAACCAGCACAAGCTGAACCTTCCTGAATAAAGCATGGAGAAGATAAATGTGCTGACCGAATGACTGTTCTCGTGTTACTGATCCCCTTTAGCAGATTACATGCTTTGTCCTTTCTAATCAGAATTCTGTTTGTTCTGTGGCAATACCTTAATGTGCACATGAAACAGCAAAAAGTTATTTCTCTTTCCTCTGCTGACGTAGCAGTTAGCAATTTTCTGTTACCAGTTTTTGCTATGTGTCAGAAGTGCTAAGTGTCCTTTTAAGAAGAAGAAATAGTCCACACAGCAGGCTGACATAGCTTGAGCTCTAGTTTTCTTACAGGTGGTCTTAAATTGCAAGCATATCAGTAATTTTTTTGCCCTGTCATTAAGACATTTCAACTAAAAGAAACTGAATACACATGCAAAATATCCATGAGGAAACCGTTTATTTAGTTGTTTATGGATTCAGTGCTATATATCATTTGCATTAGTTAACTATTTTGGTGTCTTGTTTCACAGATGCTGTGACTGAGTTAAGTAAAGAATTTAAAGAAGGAGGGGAACCGATCACAGATGACAGTGGCAACTTGCAAAAATTCTCCTACAAGCTTGAGTACCTTCTACAGGTAGAAAATGATGTGTGTCATTTGTAATCCACCAACGAAGCTCAGCCTTGTTTTCTCTTACTGCCTGTTCAATATGTGGGGTTTAACTCAAATAATCATAAATGTCCAACTGAGTCTCTTTTTATTTTTTTTTTTGTGTGTGTCTGGTAAGTGGACTGAAATGCATGCTGCTTATTGTACTTATTTCAAGTGAAAATAAATGTAATCAAAAGGAAGAGCTGGCAGTTTGATTGAAAAATGTAAGGCATTTCTTCATGAATCTGGAAGATCTGAGCTTGATTTTAGAGATATATCCTGCTAAGTTATCCTGGAAAAACTGTGGTAATGAGTTCTTGACAACATTTTGATGCAAAATAAATACTAGTGAGCTGTTCATGGTGCAAATATAGTAGTGTGAGTAATTTACAGAATTTTTGGCAATTTCACTTCGGAAATTCTTTTTTATTGTATGGAAGGCTTAATGCAAAATGCTGATTTTTAATCTGGAATGCTATTTTTTTTCCCCATCCTCAAAATTTAAGTAAAAGAGAACATTGCTGGGCAAACTGAAATTCAGCTTGCATAGTGTCTTGTCCACATATACTGTAATCGTGTCACTGATTGCAACAAAGACATGCTAATCTAGCTTTAATCTAGGCAAGGGAGTTTTAATTGGGTTGCAGAGGCTTCAGCAGAAGCTGAAGAATCCTTCGGGGTTTGAGTGGCCCAAGCTGCAACTGGTTGTTAGTTCATTGCTCTTGAACAGCTGCCGAATCTGTTGTAAATCTTTGTTTCGGCAGTTTTGAAAGGATGTCTGTATTTTAAAGAGACTCAAAACATTTTTATCTGTTACTGTCTGTAAAGTAGCTTTTGTAACTGCTGGATTGCATCAGCACAATGCAATGTCTCCTTCCTTTGTGAATACACTGTCTAAAGCTAAGAGGAGTCATGAAAGCTCATATTACTGGGAGAGGAACAGAATTCCAAGTAGCTATATATAAATATATTTATAGTTAAGTTTTGCTCATTGCATTCTGTTTTCCTCATTTAAGTTTGACCAGAAAGAAAAAAGCACATTGCTGGGCAACAGAAAAGACTACTGGGATTATTTCTGTGACTGTCTGGCAAAAATCAAAGGAGCTAATGATGGAATCCGCTTTGTCAAGTCTATTACAGAAGTAAGTATATCAGCTAAGTATTGTAATATGTGGTTTATGCTTTGGTAGGTCTTTTTAGAGAGCATTAGAAACAAACCAAAAAACTCCACTGCTTTTAACATATAGCAAAAAAATAGGGGATTTTTATTTGTTAATTCTCATGTAAAGTATAAAAATGCAAGGTTACCTTTTTTACTAGAGCATTAAATTATGTAGGATTAGATAGCTTGACTCGAAGACCACTTAAAACAAGTGAATGGACCTGTTTAGTTGTGCCTTGCCTTTTCATAAACTTAGTGCCATTTTCTCTTAAAAGAAGTGAAAAATTAAGTCAAGGGCAGAGCCTGCCGTCTTTAGCACAGCTTACAGCAGGCTCTAAGAATAAGATGAAAGGTTCACCGTATTTGACATTTCTTAAGACCTTTTCAACTGGTCTGTAGAGTTGAGGAGGACTGACTGAGAGCAGCAATTTCATCTTCTGTCTCAGCTTTGTTCCTCTGTGTGAAATAGCATGATGAAATGACTTGGAATGGTTGTCTGTATTACCTGGGTTAAGCTGTTATGAACAGCACAAAAAGCCTTGTTTCTGTTATATACAGTAATAAAAGCTTAATCTTGTAAAAGCCATGTTATGTCTTCAGCTCAATAAGTGGGTGGAATAAATACTGTGAGAAGCTTTCTGTGTTGATCCTGTCTGAGTCCTTAGAACCGTCTGAAGATTTTCCTTGTGGGTAGAAGAGGCGGTGGTGTGGTGGTGCCAGCCAGCATTGTCGTGATGCTCGGTGCCATTATCTGTGAGCAGGGTTAACTTGTATTGGCAAGTTACTATTTACAGCACTTTTCCCTATTAGCAACTCTTCCACAGCAGCTCTAGATAATATTGTTTTGATCCATCTGAAAAAGAACCATGATACTGTAGCAGAGGCAGACCCTGAGTTCTCTGCCTTGCCTTCTTCTCCCTGCAACTTCAACAGTATTAAATTTTGCTGTTCCAAGGTGAACAATCCAAGGAAGGGCTCCAGTTTGTTTTACCACTGGGAAGGAAAAGAGGGGAGAGACATGGAAATTTGATTTGAATTTCCCATTACTTCCAGGAAGACTGGCAAAGTAAGGACAGTAACTGCTGCAGCAGGAAAGATCCTCTGACTATAGATAGTGACCCCTAAATTCTCAGTAGCAGTAACCAATCTGACTTCTCTGCAAAGGTGATTGTGCTGTAGTCTTTAACAGTCTGTTGCCTGTGGTATCACCTGCATATTACCACACGTAAAGACTTTGCTTTTTCCTCCTTCAGTACCTCTGGCTGCTTGATTGTTAGCACAGTATCAGAAGTTATTGTTTGGAAGTAGGATACTTTCTATTTCAAATTATGTGCAACTATAGAATTTAGCTTGTGGGAAACTTCTTTTAACTTTATTAACTTGCGCTTGAGGAATATGAACACTTAAAAAAGAATCAATCAGCCATTTCAGATAACTGAGCTGGCAGACTTGGGTCCATGACACAAAAATATGTTTGTTATTTCCCTTAATTACAGGTAGAAATCATCAGCCAATCTTTGAACCTGGCTGGATAGAACACAAAGGTTTCCAAATGTCATTTATTTGCTCATGGAACAAGACTTTGACTTTCAAAGGTGGAAGTGAACAGAAAGGAAAAAGCAATGGCAGTTAATTTTAAGAATGATCAAACATTTAACAGCATAATGCCTCCCCTTCTGCTCTGCCTTTAGTACTTCTAATATTAGGGTGCATGATAGGCTAGAGAGGTGGAGCAAGGAGCCAAATGGAATACCCTGGAAACTGTTATCTGTTAATTACAGAGGGCTTTATTCTTTATGGCAGTAGGTGAGCAGGGAGTTCTGATCATTCTCCTTTTCCTTTCGAAAAGTGTTTACACTGAATACACATCTTTCCAAATCTTGACAGCCAGACATTGCACCTTAGCTACAGTGTTTGCTGTCTAAATGGAAACACTGCCAAAGCCAGATGCTGCCTGCCTCCCTGATTGCTAGTAGGGCTCTAGCAGGCGGTGGCATGGTTTTGCTTCCTAGCCAAATAGTCTTTGGCTATTTGTAGCTGCATATACATTTTCCTCTAGTCCTTATCATGTACATTTGTTCTGGTATCTCCATGCTCTAAAAAAACATTGCAATTTAAATTGATAAACCAATGGGAGTAAGGATAGGATTAATTCTGTGGCTTCCAGTGGGGTTTTTTTTGGACAGTTCTTAACGTATTCACTAAATGTGCCTAGTTAGGAAAAACACTTGTAAGCTTCTGTGCACAGGGTGGGCATAGCATCTCCCTGAAGAAATCTTCAGACATCTCCAGGGTGAATGAAGGTGAAAACCTGTTGGTAAATTAAACTTACTGTTTCTGGGGTACTTAGTGTTTGGGGACCATGTTTTTTGTATTTTGTGTCCTATAAAATTCAAAACAGAAAGCAGTAAAAACTGTTGCTTTCTTTGCTCCACATTTCATTTATGTTCCTTTTATAAAGAACATTTTTGTATGTAATGGGTTACTGAGCTAAATGAGGAACCTGTGTCTTACTTCAGAGCATAAGCCCAGTAACAGCAAAAACATGGAAGTTGAGAGTTTTAGGTATTGCTGTCACTTCACCACAGTGGAATATTGATCAGCAGTAGAGAAAGCTTGTGTGGCCTTTGAGCCTTCTTTTACACTAACTTTTCAAGCAAAGTTTACAGTAACCTACCAACTTGTGCCTCAACCCATCTAATATTTGTCTTGTCTCTATTTTAGATAATGAATTTATTTGCTTTGTTAGTTGGATGAGCAGTTTGGTGAGAAATTCTTTCATCACGTTCCATTTCCTTTCCTAAATTGATTACTGATTTTGATGGAAAGAAAAAGTGAAACACTACTATTCAGAGTTTCACTATTTTGCAGGACAGGAAATGGTTCAGATGTAAAAGACAAAACAAAATATCAATCCCTGAAGCCAATAGCTATAACAAAATTCAGTGCTGAGTTTTGTGATTCCGTTTATGTTGACTTAACAACTGTCTTCCTAAAGAGATCCATCAGTTACAGTCATGCAGCTGCTCTTGGTCTGAAGTAAGAATTAAGAATACTTAACGGCTAAGTATTAAGAAAGGCTTTTTGCATCATCTGGTGTTACTGTGTCCATGGGGATGTATATTTGTATATGTGTACATTTTTGTTCTGTGACTAGACCTTTCCTAAAGCTCTTCCAGCTGTGGCCATAAACATCTTAAGCATCGTTCAGCAGTCACTTCTGGCTTTGCTGGGCATATTGAGGTTTTGGCTTACATTGGGAATTGTCCTTAGCATAGTCTGTACTCAGGTACTCCATATATTGTATGATTCATTGGTCCTGTGATGCCTTTTTTAGTGTTATAAAGTGGACAACAGCCAGCTGTAGAAAGAAATTCATCCTTCAAAAAAGATTCCACCCAATGACAGGCTTGGGAGAAGGTGTCTCTCAGTGGCAGTTCTTCCTGCTTTCCTTGACAGCTTTTTCCTTTACAGTGGCTTACTGTGAGGTTTTTTTTATGGTGCTGTGTAGACTGTTCTGGCCATGTTTCTACATGATTACAAAGGATATTTAGAATTTTCTTTTCTTGTGGTTTCTCCCTTCCAGCTAAGAACATCTCTTGGAAAAGGAAGAGCATTTCTTCGTTACTCCCTGGTTCACCAAAGACTAGCAGACACCTTGCAGCAATGTTTTATGAACACCAAGGTGACCAGGTGAATAGCAAAGTACCTTGTTAACTAATGGGTGTTTGCTCAGTGTGATCTAGCAACATCACCTAGTAGCTATTGAAAGAAGTTGAATCCCTTCCAAATGGGTGACTTAGAGAGCTGGTAATAGGATATGAAGGATAATAGACCTTCTGGCCTAGGTCACTGGTTCATATCTATCTTGGGCTTGTAAAGATTGGAAGTTATTATAGCTAAATGTGTGTGGAATGGGTGGTACTGGTGCTTCCGTGTGTCGATCTCAAAGGTCATGTTTTCATAAGTATGGAAGATCCTGTGTTTGATCAGCTGCACATCATGAGGGAGGATTAATTTGGATATGTTGCACAAAGCCCTAGAAAGCATTTCCATATGCCTCTGGATTGTCATACAGAGGAACAACTTGCTCCTGGCCAGGGAACACCAAAGGTAACTTGTAGTTGTTTGGAGGGACACTGCTAGGGCATTTAGAATAAGCCAACTATTTTCACAGTGTATTTAGCTCTGGATGCTGCTTTCTGTCCCTCATTTTTGATGTACTAAGTGAGTGCTTTAGGTATTTACTGTGTGATTTTCCCATGTATAGCAAATATATTTTATTGTCAGTGATTTGCCCAAGCACTAGAGGAAAAAGTCTTCTGTGCAGGGGCTCCTCTGAAGATATTTAAGTGGAATTAATTAAAGTTGTATAATTTTTTTTACATCAAAGGGATGGGATGTAGTTTGGTGGGTCTAGTTGCTTTCAGTTTGTGTTTAGAATAGTGTATCCTAATTTTTCTGGGGTGGAGTAAATAATGATGTTGTTGAGGTTTTTTGCAAGAGAAACTACTTCTTCTCTTTTGCTTATGAATAAGTATTAATTGTTTTTTGTTTTGTTTGTTTTCAAGTGACTGGTACTATGCAAGAAGTCCATTTCTGAATTCCAAAATGAGTTCTGACATTGTGGGTCAGCTCTATGAGCTCACTGATGTTCAGTTTGACTTGGCATCAAGAGGCTATGATTTAGATGCTGCTTGGCCAGCATTTGCCAGGTAAGATAGAACCACTTTGTCATTTTGTATTAACAGGGCCATAAACCACTTGCCTGTTAAAGAACCTGTAAAAGTTTATGCTTTTGAAGGTACGAATACTTGTGTTAGAGCAGGTATATACTTTTCCATGTAATTATTCTATGAACAAATTGGCCTGTTTTTCCTTCTAGTATACTATGTCCCAGCAATCAGAGCTGATGCTCCGTAATACAGTACTTTCAGTAACAGCACTTTAGGCCCAAATCCCAAGCTATTCTCATCTATACAGGCACAAGAAGAAATGTCCTTGGGTTCTGTTTTAAGAACTGAGACATACAGTGGGTGGACAGGCTAGCAGCAATGATGATCCCAGTAGACTTGGGGAATAACAAAAACTACTAGGTCTGGTCCAGATCCGTTTGTATCAATGAGAATTTTCTAGGGCCACTTGCTGCCACCACCTGGTTGAGCTGCTGCCACACAGCAATACAATTCCTTAGAGTAAGACTGCACTGGTTCTTGTGGATGTGGGAAGTCATGGCTACCAGCCCCATAATCTTTTATAGGTGCCTTCGATATCCCTATTTTATTTTTCATCAACTTCAGTGGTTGTTGGCCAAGGCAGCAGGTGCAGTTATGTCTTTTTGCATGTGGTAGATACCAGTAGATAAATCTTACGTATACGAGTGGAAAGACATGTATATATGTGCTCAGAGTTACATATTGTTTCTCTGTGTGATCAACAGAAGGACACTGTCCTCGCTTGGATCTTCAGCATATTTATGGAAGCCTCCAAGTCGCAGTTCCAGCATGAGCAGTTTAGTGAGCAACTATTTGCAGGTGAGCAGATTGCAAATAAGTATTTATGTGGCATGGTAGATCTTTAGTTGGCATAGTTCCAGAGAACTTGGTGGTTTTACCATGGTTGTGACTCTTATAATGCTAAACTGCGAAAAAGGGTTCTTAATTAAAAGTAAAGGGAATTGTCTGGTAGCTGAATCAACTGAATGTGCAAATATTGTAAAGGAAAAAAATATATTCAGAAGACTGCCTGAAGATAGGTATGCTTTCATCTATCTTTTGGGAAAACAAGTCCCATTTCCTGTAAGTAGATATCTTGTAGTGCTGTGAACACAACGTAAAATGTCACTGTGTGTTAAGAATCTGAACTTGCATTTATGTACATGTCTAATACTACTTAAACGTTCTGGTTTTTCCCCTCTGTTCATTTAGGCCCAAGAGTTTCCCTCCAGCCCTGATGTAAATAGCTCACTAAATGCTGAACACCTTGAGGGCTATGAAGAGATGCGTTTAGAACTTGACCAGGCTGAACTGAGGCAGAGGGAACTTCAAGATCGTATTCACCAGCTAGAAATGGAAAACCAGGAGCTCCAGGCAGCTGTCAGCCTTCAAAAAGAGCAAGTACAGGTAGAAAAGGAGAAGAGCAATAACTACAGTGAGGAGAACTCCCGACTGACAAAGATGATCACAGAGTTACAGAAGCAGTGTGAGGTCTCACACTCCACTCAGAGCACTGTCCATGACCTGCAGAAGTGCCTACAGTCATTGGAATTAAATGCAGTGGAGCAGCAGAAAGAATATTCAACAAAAGTGGAGCAGCTGTTGACCAGCAAGGAAGACTATGCCTCAAAATTGCAGGTTTCAAATCAGGAGCTGGAGACCTCGAGGGCTTTGATTGCTGTGAATAATCTTTGCATCGATGAGCTCAAAGCCAAGCTGAGTTCTGCAGAACAGAAGAATCTTAGCCTCCTTGCGAAAGTTGATGCTGCCTTGGATGAAAAGGGGCAGCAAGCCACAGCCCAGTGTGACTCTGCCCTACAAATACATGCACTGTTAGAGAAGCTTCAGGAGATGGAAAAGGAAAAGGCAGATATGCAAAGACTCAATGATGAACGTGCGTCTCAGCTGAAAGCAGCAAAGGAGGAGCTGCGGCTGAAAGAACAGGCACAGAAGGAACTGGAATCCAGATACAATCGCCTCACTGCTGACTCCAGAGAAGAAAGTGAAAAGCTGATTGGGAGCCTGGAAACTATGACAAAGGAAAAGGATGCACTTCAGGAGGCCCTGACTCTGAAAGGAAAGGAGATGGCTGAGCTCCAGACCCAGGTAATGGGGTCGCTGGCTCAGGTGGGGTCACTGGAAAAAAGTCTTGAGGAAGCCAGGAAAGAAAAAGAGAAACTTGAGGAGGAATATGGTAGGAGGGAAGGAGCACTGAAGCAGGAATCCCAGTCACAAGCAGAGCAACTTGCACTACAGGAGGGTCACTTAACAAAGGTGAGTCAGACTGTGTGTAGCCTTGAGGAGCAAAACCGCAAACTCATGTCTGAGAAAGAGCATCTTGGGCAGAAAGTCAAGGAGCTGGAGGAGCAGATGGAGCAGCAAAACTCTGCAGTGACCGAATTGGATGAGGAGAGCAGGAAGCTGAAAGCAGAGAATGTGAATTTGCAGCAGTCCAAGAACAAGATGGAAGCGAAGCTGAAAAATCTGGAAGCTTCTAAAGCTTCCCTGGAAGCTGAGGTAGCCAGGCTGAGAGCCTCTGAGAAGCAACTTCAGAGTGAGATAGATGATGCCCTGGTGTCAGTTGATGAAAAAGAAAGAAAGCTCCGGGGCGAGAACAAACAGCTGGATGAAGACTTGCAGAATGCTAGGAGGCAAAGCCAAATTCTGGAGGAGAGGTTGGAGGCTTTGCACTCAGAATATGAAGAACTAAGGCAAAGAGAGGAGACCACCAAGGAGTCTTATGCCTCACTTGAAGGACAGCTAAAGAGTGCCAAACAGCATAGTTTAGAAATGGAAAAAAGCTTGGGCACCTTGAAGGAAAGCAAAGAGTGTCTCCAGTCACAGGTCACAGAGAAGGAAGTAGAACTGCAAGGCTTGGAGAGCCAGTGTGAGCAGCTGAGAGCAGAAGCTGAAAGACACAGAAAGAAAGCAGAGACTCTTGAGGCAGAAAAGCTCAGTGTTGAAAAGACATGCCTTCATCAGACAAAGCTTATAGAATCCCTCACATCAGAAAAAGAATCAGTGGAAAAACAGCAACTACAGCAGGCAGCTTCCCTGGAGAAGGAGGCAAAAGAGCTGGCCTTCAGACTGACCATGAGTGAAGAGCAGTTGGAGGTCAACCGAGGTGAAGTGTCAAGGCTGCAAGCAGAAGTCCTCGACCTGCGAGTCAAGCTTCAGCAGACCACTGATGAGAGAGAGAGGATGAGAGGTGAGCTGGCAGTCACTGTGACTGCCTTGAGTGAGCAGAAGGTGCTTGTTCAGCAGCTGAAAGAGCAGAGTGAGTGTCTCAACAGAAACCATGTGCAAGAACTGCTACAATGTAAAGAAAGGGAAGAAGTGCTGAAAAAAGAGCAGGAGACAATAGCCCGTCAAAAAGCTGAGCTGGAAAATAATTTGCTGAACTTGAAGGAAGAGCTATCCAAGGTTAAGCAGTACTTGGAAAATGCTAGAATGGAAAACGAAGAAAACAAAGATCTCCTCCACAGGACCAACACAGATATGGCTGAACTTGGTATTCAGATTTGTGGCTTGTCCTCTGAAAAGATGGATGCAGAAGAGCAGTTAGCCCAGGCCAGAGAAAGGCTCAAAGAACTGGAAGAACAGGCGGCAGAGCAACAGAAGAAGCTGAAGCTTGACATCTCTAATCTCAAAGAGGAGAACAAGAGCTTGCAAGAGAAATTAGAGGAGGCTCAAATATGTGCCGCAGCTGTCCCAAATCTGCAATTGCAGCTGGAGACAGTAAAGAAACAGGCACAGAGTTTCCAAGAGACCAGCCAAGAAGAGCTGTCTGCAATAAAATTTCAAATGAGCACAGAGATTCTAAATTATCAGACAAAATTCAAGGTAAATTAATGTAATTACTATAGCTGAGGGAGCCGCTTTACCATCTGCTGCAACAATTACTGCATGAAATCCTAAGTTTTGTGTAGGTCAGGCTCTGAGACTAGCATGCAACTAACCTTAGCCTGGGAATCTGAAAATGTCTCTACACTCATGATCTAGTCCTATCTGAGATAAAATCACTCTTCAGAATGTTATGGACTTGTACAGTGTGGCTGTCCAAGCCCAGTGGAGAAGCCATCCACTCCTTGAGAGGGTGATGATTTCTTATGCTGGCACTGAAGGTGGCATCTGCTGTAACTATTCCCTCTGGTTACAGCTGTAGTTGTTCTCTTTTTTGGTAGGAACATTGCAAGACCTGTTCCCCACACCTCTAACACTGCTTATCCTTAGAACTGACTCTGATGAAAGCAGACTTAAACTGAAACCATATACTTTCGCAGTTAATTCTCTTATGTATTTTTGCTTTCAGCTGCTCAAGGTAGCAGCTGAGAAGATCAAAGTTTGGCTTCCAGAAAAACCTGAATCAGCCCTGTATATGTGAAACAGCACACCTAAAGGCTGAAGATTTTATTGTGGATTTTTTGCCATTCTGAGATAACGTCTAAGACTGGTGGTTGATCAGAAGCTTATGCCATTGCATGAGTTTGACCTTTTTGTTCAGAATTGTAATAACCTATGGAAAGTAGCAGTAAAACACAGCTAGTGCCACCACAGAGGGAGTTTCCTTGATTCCAAGAGTTGAATGTCTTTTTAGCTGTCTTTCATAAGCCTGACAGTGGTGCTGCATTTATCACACGCATGGCACTAAGAGCACTCATGATTCACAACTGGGAATTTTGTAAATGAAGGGGTGGCCGCTAGAAGGTTTCTAACTCCTGGCTCAATCTCTCTGCTAGGCAGTCAGTGAGGAGTGTGGGAAAGTGAGAGAGCAACTTGAAGAGCAGAAGCGCCAACAGCATGCTGCGGAGGAAGAGATTAACGAGTTACAGGTAGGTGCTTGATCTGATTTAAAACCAGAGGCGTTTGTGTCAGCAGGCATTAGTGTTATAGCTGAGAAGGCAAGCAGCATTTTGATGACTGGCTGTGAGTCTGAGAATGCCCTTGAATAAATACACCACGCTGCAGACAAAATACTCAGCAGCTGACAGCCACCAAAGCAGAGATTATGAAAGGCACAGCTTCACTTAGGATTTGTTCTCTTTTGAAAGCTAGCCAGGTTTTCTGTAAGACCTGGCTATGTGTTCTCTTCTTGAATGGAAGTGCAGGTTCAAAATGTGTCTTTCTTAGGCCCTGCATGCCCTAGGCCCTCCCACTGTTCCTTCTGTTTTCAGGCTTCAAAGGGCACTGAATCAGAGAGTTAATCTGTCTGAGAAATAACCCAGCCAGAAAAAAAATAGAATTTTTGCAATAAATTTATTGAACAGTTGAGTTAGGAGGGTCATACTGAGTTGTAAGGAATCCAGAAACAAGGAAGTTAAGGTTACTGAATGTGGCCCTGCCTGTTAACAGAAATACACATACCTTTAGATGCAGTTGGATATGTTCCCTGAGGACTCCAAGTTTGGCATACTTGGCATACTCTGGAGAGGCTAGCTGTGAAAGGAGTTGGTTTTGTTGTCCATTGTTCTTCATATTCCATATGGCTTTAATAAACAACATTTTTCTCCTACTTAATTTTTTACTTTTGAATTTTTTAGGTGGTGAAAAAGCTTTCAGGGTATATTCTTTTGCCATTATCTTTGAGAGATTTTCCTTGATAAAGAGGCAAAAGCTCAACTGACATGAAGTAATAAGAATTACAGGCTTAATGCTCTCTTAGTTTAGAGTTTATCCCTTATTCAGTGTGACAGAAGTAATCAGTCACTAGTACACAACTAATTACTGCCTGCTTATACAATAATATCTTAATTGGTTGTGTGGCTGTAACTGATTCTTCTGAAACATTCTTAACTGTCCTAGTAATTGTCCTATGCGTGGTAAAGTGTTATTTTTATGTGTAAGGAAATACAGTCATTTATTTTACTAGGCTGCAAACACGAGTTTGTCCAGAAAGCTGGATGAAGCAAGAGAGCAGCTGTCTGAATCAGAATCTGCTCGGCTGCAGAGGGAAGAGGAGGTGACATCTCTTAGAGAACTCTTGGAAAGGTGAGAGTTTAGGTTCTTTACACGAGCTGTTAATTGTAAGCTCAGCAAGGGAACAATAACCAAAATGTAGCGAAAATCGCTGGGGTTTATGAAGTACCGTGTGCCACAGGGTTTATATAGGGCAAATGATGTGCCCTGATGAGGAATATCAGATTGACACTTCAGATAAGAAATAGATAAATTACACAGTACACATGAATGAGCGGTTTAGATTTTACTGTATTGTTAGCTGAGGACATAAATTCATTGTATGTCTTCCTTCATGAAACTTAAAGATGTTCTTATAACCTTCTTTTACCTTATAGGTTAAGCACAAAATTAAAACAATATTGGGGAGGGTTGTAAGGAATGAAAAATTTAAGGTTTTGGGCTGTTTGTTTTTTCTCTCATCTCCATGAGCTTCAGGAAATCAGCAAGAATTATTTGAATGGGACCACATACTGCTTCTCTTTACCAGGTTTCTTATCAGCTTTAATTATCTAACTCAGGCTGTGTTTTCAAGGTCTGTAATGTGGGCCTGTGTGGTGTGGATAATCTGGAAATCAGAAATAGAACTCTGAGGCGTGGACTCACACAGAGTCTAATGGGTTAACCAAAGCCTATGTATTTTTATGGTTTTTGCTGATATCATCTGTTTTATTCCCAGTGTGGTAGCCATCATAAGCTTTACTATAAGCAGGCTATCCAAGAAATTGCTGGTTGCTGACTATGTTCACTAGATGGTGGACTATGTGCATTTTCAGTGATGCAGAAAAGTGGAGAGATTCTGTCTATCTCTAAAAAATTAGCAAAATTGAGAACAATTTCACTGAAACTACCTGTTTATCAGAGTGGAGTAGCCCGTTCTTCCATGGGGAAGACTTAAATGCACATGAGCTAAAAATGATTCTTAATTGCCTTTATATTTGATCAGGATCCAAAAAGAAGCTGATGAAGCAAAAGAGAAGATCCTGGATTACACTGAGAAGCTCAGCAAGGTGGCAGCAGACAAAGATAGCAGTGACCAGAAATTATTTGCTGAACTGGATGACCTGACAAGAACAAAACACTTCCTTGAAGAGCGTTTGATAGAACTTATCAGGTTGGCATCAAAACAAACAGCAAGCAGAAATTAAAATCCTAGCTTAGGATATTGAGGGATACTGCCTAGGTGGTCCAGTCTTGTATTCCTGAATTAAAGGTACAAGTAATAGCCAAATTCATCAGCAGCTGAAATTTTGCATTTCCATAATACAGTAAAAAAATGTAACACCGAATGTTATCTCCTTAATTTGCTGCCTGTTTTGCAAAAATATGTAGTTCTCCACATGGCATGTGTTCTTCTCCTTGTCTTCCCAGAAGCTTCAGGAGGTTTTTATATCTATCTTTATTTCTGAAAGCTCCTCAGAAATTTAGAGCAAAGGAATTTTTACTGTGAAGCTTTCACCAGTATTCCATTTGAGGTTAGTTAACAGTAAACCAGCACTGATAACTTCTGTGTGTTTTTCTTTCCTTTAACTGTGTCTCTGCAGAGATAAGGATGCTTTGTGGCAAAAGTCCGATGCTCTGGAGTTCCAGCAGAAGCTTAGTGCAGAGCAGAGGTGGCAGGGGGACACAGAAGTTAATCACTGTCTGGACTGCCAGAGAGTGTTCTCATGGATGGTGCGCCGACACCACTGCAGGTCAGTTTGTTGAACTGTATTGCACTGTTCAAAAGCAAAATTCAGTATGATCATCTACATGGATGAAAGATTTCTTAATGTTTGCAGTTCAATGATCAAAATCATTGATATATGACATTATAGAGGCTGAAAGAACACACGAGCTTAGAAGGGAGTAAGAGACGTTAATGGAAAGGTCCCTTAACATGTATTAAGGCAAAGATCTGGATGCAACTCTGATCTGGGGAGTCTGTTAGTATCTCATTTCTGGAAATAAAGATGATCACACCCTACCTGGTGTGTTTCTTTGAAGGACTGTGCACTTCTCTCTTCATGCTCTAAACAATATTCACTAGGATGATTTTGGTATTGTGATGTAAGTATTCCAGAACAAATTCCAACCTGCTGTGCAAATGTAAATTTTTTTACTTACACTAGATATGTTGAGAGATAATTACCAATTGCAGAGTAATCTTTTTTTTAAAAGTTGATATTAAATTATTTCCCCTACAGTTAGTATTATTTATCCGATCTAGATTTATTAAAATATTTTTAAGTGGATACATTTCAGGGTCCCAGTGATATGTTTGGTTTGACTCTTCACTGTTCCTTATTCTCATGACCTGATTTGTCATGTAAGGAAAGAAATACTGGGACTGTTTCACCTGCATATAAATGTAAACAGCTTTCCATGGGGATTAGTGAATAATGAAGTCATTTTAGGTAAAAACTTCCAAATTACTCATTTCTACTAAAGTCTGTGAAAGGTATTTGTGTTGATGATTTAAATGGTTATGAAAAACAAAACCATTAAAACTTCATGAGTAGCAGTCATCCCTGCTGGGTGCTTTTCTTCATGAAAATCTTTAAATGCTCATTAAAAAAGAGTTGACAGTTTAATACTGAGAGACTTCTGAGTGAAGAGGGCAGGAGGGATGAATGTACATGTATGAGTCCAATACTGTTTTTTCTTTCTTGTCTGAAGGGGAGAGGGGTCATTATGAAGCAGAGACATATAGATGTGTTCTAACAGTCCTTACAATCAAATAGAGTTTTGCTGTACCTTAGTATGAGATTTGGGCTGTGCAATATTATTAAGCACATTTCCTTTCTATATACTTAGTATAAATATTATTTATTTGTATTGCATATTTGTGTGCATTTGGTTGTTTTATGTCTTTATATTTAAATGCAATTTTATTTCTTTTTTAGTACTTTTAGTTTTTTCTGTTTTCTCTGTTTATTAAGGTAGCAAAATGTGAATGTGAATTTCTGCCCTGTGCTTGTCAAGAAGACTTGTTTCACTTCAGAAAGGAGCACAGTCTGTATAATGAGTTCTGCCACGGACGTAGTTTTCACTCTTTTGCAGAAAACAAGACTGTTATGACAAAGCCCCAAACTCTGTCACGTAGATATGTTCCAGCTGTATGTGGTGCTTTTCTAACATCTTTGGTTTTGAATCATTTCTAGAATGTGTGGTCGCATTTTCTGCTACTACTGCTGCAACAACTACATGGTGACAAAACCTGGTGGAAAAAAGGAGCGTTGCTGCAGAGCTTGCTTTAATAAGCCTAGAGTCATCGTGGACAGTACAGATGACTCTGGATCCAGTGCCAACCAGGAAGGATCACCAGCTTCATTGGAATCGCCCGTGTCACCATCTGAGAGGACTTTTGGTTAGTTTATTGTTTGCATGCTGTGGAGAAATAAGTAGGGTTCTTTGACAGTCTCCAAGAAACCACACGGTCACCTCCTGCTCCAAGGACCTGCAGTAGGTCATGGAGTGTTTTCAGGGTGTGACTGATCCCGTCTTTGAATTTGATTGGTATTGACTGAAACATGTATGTATATTAAATGAGTGTCAGTCAGCCTAAGGTTTTATACTAGTTCTGGTAGTTACTTAATGCTTCTGTAAAGGTAAAGGAATGGCCCAGTCTTCCCCCTTAAGGGCTTTGCTTGTTTATTTTCCAGACAACCAGCTAATATTGTTTATGTTTATTTTCATGTCCTTTTATGGCACAGTTGCAAGTGAAGCCTCTAAACCACCAGATGATGCAGCATTTGATATAATCACTGATGAGGAGCTGTGCCAAGTACAGGAAACAGACTCTCTCCACAATGAAAGTCAGATGGAAAGAGTGTCTCTGGATCAAAGCATGACAGATTTGTGAGTAAACACCGGTTCATTGAGAGGAGACTCTTTTGGGTTTGCTTTAGAATGTTCTTTTTTTTTCCCATTGAGAACCTCTGCATAAAGAGAAGACACCACTGTTCCGAGGCCACATGTTCATTAGACCAACACTACATAATTTTGACCTATTTGAATAGTCAGCATCAAATCTAGTAAATATAAACAGCTCCATCCTCTCCCTCCACCTGTTTCTCCACAGCACTGGGGAGTAGTCCCAGCTCTGTGCTGTCATCAGGCCAGCTGTCACCTTTAAAGCAGCATTCAGGCCACGCTGGATCACTGGTCATGCACACGACTTGTAATAAGAGCTAAGTGATACTGTCAGACTCACCACTGCGTAGTATCAACAGAACAAGGAGGTGGGGAAAAGTTAAGGAAAGCTGTGCTCTTTTTATGACAGGCTTCATTGAACTAGATGTGAAAGAACCTGTCTGTGTCCATAGGATTCCTTTTTACCTTAAGATGACAGCTCACAGAAAAGAAAAAAGAACAATCGTGTAGCTAAATCTGGCACAAGTTTGTTATTTCTTTCTTAAGAAAGGGAGAGTGAATGTTGGTTTCAGTAATTTTTTTTTACATCTATTTCTACACTGAATTAGCAATGAAGAGGATCTCATCTGAATATCTAAATACTTAGTTTGCAAATTATGTTGTAGTATTATAGTGTAATATATATCAAGGTTTATACAAAATGTTGATTTACTATTGTTCAAATATTTCAAGTATTTTACAAAACTTCTGTAAAATATATTTTGAGAAGAAAAAAGAAAGACAAATTTCATCTAAATGATGCACTTGCTTTGCTTCTGAGCAGAAAAATAAACTTGATAAATCAAAATGCTAAACTGAAAATAGCCACAGAGTAACCACTCTGTTGCTGAGAAAGCAGTTCTAGACTCTTTTGCCTTCAGGAGACACATTTCTGATATAAACCACAGTGACTTGCAGTTTGTTTATTTGGTAAAAAAAACTTTTCAAGATTCTATGTTTTTGTTTCTTGGTAAATAACTTGTCTGTATTCTGCCTATTTTGTATACTGTTGACACTGACAGTATATTTCTGCTTGTGATGTGCTGAGCATACATGAATGAACTGAGCTCCACAATGCTCTTATGAATTGTTTTGCAAAGGGGCAGTTTGTGGTGGTGGGTTTTTGTATGTTTGTTTGTTTTATAAAGAAAAAAGTGTAATGTACTACTAATTTGAATTTGTGCTGTCTGCAGAGTGTATATCACAGGTGAATTAGCTCTGGAGGAAACAACCAGAAGAAATAGGTGTGGGTCACCATTTGTTTCAGTTTGGGATTGACTAGCTTCATCTTGTCCCACAAAGTATTCAAGCTAGAAGGAAGGATTGCCACTAACAATGGAATACTATTCTTGAAGAGTGCCCACGCAACAACCTACTTGCACCATGTAAACTTTTGCAGGTTGTCCATCTCCCCTTGTTCACATATTGTAGGTAGGCGGGAGAGCCAGGAAATAGTGTTTTGTCTCTGCTGCTCTTGGTTATCAGTTTCCTGAGCAGGTGGGAGAGTCTACTATGGTCATACTTGGAGCGAGAACGGCCTTCTTACATTGCAGATGACTTGATCATCTCGTGTTGATTGTGTGGTTTTGTGTTATGGGAGAGATCTAGAAACTGATAAATGAGTCAAGGGGTGGTGTGGTGCCGGTGGTCCGTGTTGAGGGGAAAAAAGTGTTGATTGTGACAGCACAGTTTTCTCACTTGTTTCTGTGGCGAGGAGTGTACGTGTACCTGAAGCTTGAGTGTCGCTTAGCACATGAGCAGATAATGCAGCACAAGATGCTTTGGGGGCTTGAGAGTAAATGTGCCAGAGGCACTATACTGAGAACAAGCAAAGATTCTGCTAACCCTCTGTTCTGTCTTTGACAGCAGCCCATGGCAGATGTACTGAAAATTTCCCACATTTCAAGGATCTGCAGTTCAGTTACTTTCTGATTTCTTTGCTGCAGATTTCTTGGCTGTACTGGACTGAACACCCTGAACCTCATATAGACCTCTAGTCCTTTTATTGTTTTTTGAAAGTGTCCAGCTAAATGTGGCCTCATGGAAACTTTCGATAGTCTCCACTGGCATTCCAATAATGTTCTCTTTGCATGAAATTGAATACTTTGAGCAGAATTTACTTTGATACTGTGCCTGGGGAAGACACGAAGGATCCAATATTGTGCTTGCTAGATGCAGGTCTGAGGAATACATACAAATAAGTAAGTTTTCAGGCCAGACTTCTTTGTTGAGATCTCCTGAAAATAATCGAGTCTAGTTGGGTTTTGCCAGAGATGTGAACTAATTGGTGTGGCTCTATAAATGAGGGAGATAAGCAGCCAAGAGAGGGAAGAGAAGAGAAGCTTGGTGTCCAAATAGAAGATCTGCGATAGACATGCTCTGTTGACATAGTTTCTTATGACCTTACTCTGACTGACTGGCAGTCACACTGACCATATCTATTCTAGGTGTGAGTCCTTTCTGGATTGGCAATGCGAGTTTCTGCTCAAAGAAGTGAATTATGTTAAAGGACATTCCTGTTTCTATTTGTCATCCTTTTGGCGCCTACTGTACTGTTACTCTATTTTTCACTTGTTTTCTTCACCTAGCCTGCCACTGTAGTTCTTTCCTTGAAGTGACATGAAGCAACAAAATACAACAAAAATATTTCATAACAGCAAATTTTGAGAGTCTGCCTTTACTGGTATAGGTCAGTTGAGAATCAATTAAAACTCAACTTGGTCATGAACTGCACAGATGTGTGATAAGATAGTTGATGTACCAGCATAACTCTGGCTAACCTTGAAGCAACCTTTCCTACAGGTTAGGATTAAGCAGCAGTTGCTTCATTCTTTCGAGTCTGTTATGTGTGTTTGGAGCAACCTGATAAAAATCTTAATGTGAGAAGCTAAGTTGTGTAATTGTGGTAGATCCCGCTACTTCAAGGCTCATCGGTTTTCTTTTGAAGTGTTGTATTTTTAAACTCTTTTATTTCTAAAGCATTCACATTTGCAGATTGTGTTCTAAAACAGAGGTCAGGACAGTGTATAGCACTGGATCAAAGTCCTCAGGGTAAACCAGTGCACTGTGTTTCCAGTTTTACATATCATAGACATTACATGCCTGCTATACATGTTGCAGCAGCAGAACCAAGATCATAGACAGCAGAATAATAAAAAAAAAACCAAACAAAAAAACCCCACCAACAAGAAAAACCAAGAAAAATAACCCCTTGCCACCACCCTGGTACAGAAACAAAGAGTTTATTCACACGTTGGCAGTGGTATGAAGAACATTTCAGCCTATCTGCACTGTGGTTGCTTTGGTTTGCATTCTTTTTTTTCTTAAAAAGGACTCATAACACTCTTTGCTAACCTAATTACTACTAACATGGCCAAGTGCCAGTGTAGCCAAAAGGGGGAACTGAATGTGGCAAAGCATTCACTGTGCAGAACCAGCCAGGAAGGAGTGGGGGCAGAACCTCTTGCCATCCTCTTGCTGGCAAAGCCTGCCTTGCTGTCTATGGGGATAGCAGTTTTACTTGCCACACACATGTAAAAGCACAACATCTTCCTTCCTAGTTTTACTTTAAGGATATTTCACTGTGGGAGGAATGAGAGATTGTATAGTAAGGAAAGGATTGCCTAAGCAGCTGTTTTCTAAGGGGGAAAAGGGACATGGAAACAATAGGTCAGGTACCACTGAGCTGCAGTGCTCTGATAAGAAGGACTGAGAGTTAATGGGGATAAAAGGAACATCCAGAGTGAGTGTGATTATTTAAAAAATGGTTTGAAACAGTTTAAACTGGTATTTTAAAGCTGTAATGCAAAGGACTTTCAGCCTTTGGGCCAGACCCAACCCTGCCTTCATCACAGCTGCATAAAGCCTCCTTCTGCTCCTCTCCAACATCCCTTCTTTTTCCTATTCCAGTCTGTTCTCCAGCCTGTTCTCCTACTCTCTGCAAGAGCTTTTGCATACTTTCGGTCCCAATCTGCCCTCCTCCCTGCACACCTTTTTGCCTCCCACTGGGAAGTGAAAAGGCCAGAGGTGGAAAGGGAGGACTGGAGGAACAAGGTTGGAAAACAACTAAGGAATCCACAGTTTCATGGCAAGGGAACCGGGGTGCCAGGAGAAACAGACTGGAAAGATGTCACGGGGCAAAAAATGTGTGGGAATGGGGATGTGAGTGTTTGGATCTAGGGAAGCAGTGCTTAGTGTTGGAGACCACATGTGACATGATGTCCCTTGTGTTTACAAGGGGTCTGGTCAACTGGCACCATGAGCTCTGTTATCAGAAAAAAGATACAAAGATGTGTAGGGGATGTTTAGACCATGAACCTGATATTAGATGAAAGGCAGATGATACTGCTGCTTTATTACAGAAATTTTAGACAAATACTAAAGGATTATGTGTAGAGAACTCCCAAATGGGAAAAAAAACCCCACCCAAAAAAACCCAATCACACAGGAAACCCAGCATGAAGATTGAAATGTATATGTTTTTAATCCAGGAATTCTCATGAAATGAGAAATGAAAGGCTGAACTAAAATATGTAATATATTTGAAACAAAATTCATAAAAGCTTTTATTAACAAATACCATTCATGGAAAAACAGCATGCCAAAGGTTTAGGAGTCAGGAAATTCAAGTTAGCTTTATGTCATGAAGCGTGGGCTCTGCGTAGCTAATTCAGGTACCAGCTTTGGCTGGAAAAGCAGGAGACACTGAAGTATCATGATTAAGATAGGTTGGTCTAAAGTTGATCACAGTGTTTATTAATGGCATTGTATTTCCTCTTTCATTCAGGCTACCTATCTCAGCATTTACAAAAAAACAATGTGAATCAGAAACGGTGAAATAGTTGACAGATTTTCTAGGCAGTTTTTGTAGCTTTTGACATCTGCATTATTTGAAGCAGTAGGTTGAGAGTCTTCCTGTTCAGTGGTTTGCCACTGTTTAGCCATAACTTGTTGTTTGATACATCTTGAGATTTTAATAATTTCCTGTAAGTACCTTCTGATTTTCATCCCCATGAAGAAATGCAGAACAGGGTTAAGACAGCCATGGAAATAAGCAAGAGTTCCTGTTGTGATAATTGCATATTCAAAACTGCTATTCAAGTTAAAGCTCCATTCTGTGTTAATTATCAGTCTCAAGAAAGTATAGGGTAACTGAGAGGGTATAAACGGGACTATAGAAAATATTTTTTATAGATTTGTTCTTTTGAAGAATTCTGGCATGCAGTAAAGTTCTAATAATTAGTGAGTAGCCAATGAATATGGCTAGCATAGGAATACAATATGCAAGAGTCACTTGGATCATTCAAGAGCCAATTCTGTGCAATGGTTTGGCTATTCTTCCTGACATAATGCCTTATCAATATTAAACACCTCACTAAAAAGCATGGTGTGGCAAATGCTAGTGTGATCACTGAGATCAAGACACAGATTAATTTGCCCCATGTCATTTTTGTTTGGTTTGGCACATACGTGTTTCAGTGGCAAAAGTGATAGCAACAAGTCAGTCAAAGGTGATAGACATTAGAGTTAACATTGAAGTGTATACATGCCATGGTGCCTAAAGTCCACTCCTGAGTAACAGAATATCCCTAGAGTGGCAGCATCCAAAGGAAGACCTGTCAGCTATAGCCAAGTTCACCAAAAACATGTCTGTCAGCATCTTCAGTTTCACGTGGAAAACTAGTATGGCAAAGACAGTGCATTTTCTGCTAGGCCAAAGATGAAAACAACTGAATACATACAGAGCAGGAAGACTCTTGTAAATATGAAAATTCTCACTTCTGTTTTTACTGGGACCACTGATGGAGAAGTTATAATAGAAGTTAGCAGCCTCTGTAGTTGCCACGTTGCCTTCTTTTTAAAGGCAGCCTGTAAGGAGATACATTGAGATTTTTTTTACTCAGCAAATAATTAAATCCTAATGCATCCAGGAGACAGGAAAAATCCTAAGTGCTAACAGATAAGAGTTGTAATAAAGCATACATGACAGACAAAAGCAAATCTATTTATTTGCTTAAGAGGATTGGCTTGACAGTCAAGACCCAAACACAACAGCTGGTGGATTTGAATACATCATCTGTTACCAGATTTATACTGTTGGGGACTCAAAAGCATACTTAAAAGACAATTACAAAGAAGCTTCTGAAAATAGCGTAAGGATTAAGCTTTCAAATACATCAGTGCTTTAGTGTTTGAATTGAGGTCTTCTGGGGAAACCCATGAGAGAAACAGAATTCATTTTGCCAAATCTAGCCTCTAGGCTCAGGTTGCAGGCTCTGAGTGCCAGTCATTTGTGTTGGGTTGGACCTGTCCTGAAAGGCATGGTTTGAGTCTCAGCAAGTGAGCACCTGTGGTTCAGTTCAGCCTCATCTTGTTTTTTAGATGTTAGTCACATCATCAGATGGTGGCACTTCTTCCTTTCCCCTTCTCAAGTGACTTACTGGAAACATGGAGGATTTTCATTAATGTATTTCTAAAAGCCATCTTTACAAGTTGTTTACCTGGTAAATTAAATCTTTCATAAGACAGATTTTTAAAGATTTAGTCCAAAAGTTAAATGTCCTCTCTCTTGAGCTACAGCGAATGTTTCTGTGAGACTAATCCTACTACAAGATATTACTCAGCATAAGATTAGCAGAATTCACCTCTGAATCATTAACATTGGCTGAAAGGCCTTAACTGGTGTGTTGTAACGTACAGCAGTTTGAATGTCTCTTGATTCTGCAAGGGAGGGAAACAGTATTCAGAGAAAGCAGCCCATGCAGTTAGATCTTCGCAGCAGTCTGTGGTACCATTGCTGGAGTGCTTCTGGGACTCTGACTTGTAGAGCACTGTGCTTGTACCTCTGAGTACTTGAGTTTGGAACCTGTGAATGTGTATATAAAAAAAACCCAAACAACTCCAAATTTGACTTAATCCTGCAGCATCATTTACTAAAATAAGACTACTGACACAAAGCTCTGCGATGCCCTTTAAAATGGAGTTGTTCCTTGTGCTTCATTGCATGTGGTAGCAATTCTCTGCCTCTGAAAAAGAAACTTGAACAAGGTGCTAAATATTCACAAACTGCTCCTGTCAAATAGAGTAGAAATGAGTTGTGAAAACCACCTGCTTTTATCAGTTATTTTCAGATGCAGAACAGAGTATGAGGATGATACAGCAGTGGTTAAGCTATGTGGTAGCATCTGTACCCTAAAGCAGTGTGAATGTCTGCCTTGAGAAAAGATAAAGTTCCCACTGTGCTGCAGAGGGCCAGTGATTGGCCCTTTCTAACAACGAGGCCCATTTAAACTCCTTAAAACCAGAAAATGTCACTTGTGAAGTGTCTTAATCATGCATTTATGGAGAGCTCATCTAAGCTACTCTGGTCACCCTAGTTCACAGTGACCTCAAGTCACCAGAGATGCTTCTTTCTCAGACTGTATGGGCAGGGATGGCCTTCCCATGGAGATTACTACTCTTCCTCCCAACATCCATTTGCCCTTATCCATACACAATAAATCTTGGGATCAATTCTCTAACTTTTAATAAACTCTTTACCAAAGATGACTGCAGTATCAGCAGTATTCAACCCTTAGTCCTGCATTCGGGATCAAAAGAAACTCATACATACTTAATTTCTGCTTGCTAACCTACCTGTAATTTGATCTGTTTCCTCCTTTGTTTCATAATCTGTGTTTCCATATAATAGCTTTTTGATGGACTGCTCAAAGAAGCCCTCTCTGGCATAGAAATGGTAAAAACAGAGGTGGGCTGTGTGAGTTCACCTCAGGTAGTGGGCTGAGAGATTAGCTGTTACTTCTGTACAGGTCAGTCTGAAAACATTTAATTGTATAGCTGTGAAGCTCCCTGTGTGCAGAAACCACATCGGCTGCAGGGAACCTGCAGGCTCTGGGATGGAGCAGCCTCTGTGGAGGTACAAGCTGGGCATAGAGGGCTAGGGAGCAGCTCTGCTGAAAGGGCCTGGGATCCTGGTGGATAGTGATGTAAACCCATGCCAGAAACAGCCTTTGCTATACCTCTCCTATAATTCTGCCTCAGCTTCCTTGTAATAGCCTCTAAAGAACTGTGCAAAGAAAAAATTCAAAGTATCTAAGCTAGTGTTACCCACAGAGGTGGCTGTAGCCTTGGTGATCTACAGACTGTGCAGTATTTGGGATATTTGGGCAGCAGCTTGCCAGTGTTTGTAGTGTTGATTCTCATAGTCATCTGTTTGCTGCCTCCTGCTGGGGAGGGGACTTGAAAGTACCGTGGTGATCCCTAATCACTTATTCTGTACCTCTTGCAAATGAGCATTTGAAAGCTGTCTGCATCTCAGAGCCTTTGCCAAACCTCTTCCCTATCACAATACTGAAAAAAGAACCATCATAAGATTTTGCATGTTGTCCCTTGAAGCATGGAAATATTCCTTTGTCGTGATTGTTTCCCTAGCTTGCTTCCTCTGTATTGCCTCTGGTCTTACAGATAGAGTGTAACCAATTTTAATACCAATTTTAAGGCAGGAGAATCCTTTTGTATTGTTTCTTCTTTTGTTGTTTTTTTTGTGGTTTGTTTGTTTTTTCATACAGGATATGGCGTAGTTAAATCATACAGAGTTTTTTTTTGAGAAATAGATGGGATTTCCTATGTACCAATAAGCAGGTCACCCACAGCACAGGGTGGTAGATCTTCATGTCCATCCATGGTTTTTTCCCATCAGTTATCTGTGTAATGCTTTCCCATCCCAACATATGTCAGGGTTCGCTCATAACCTTCCCATCCCTTTCCCATCCATACACCATGCAAGACACTGTCACGCACCCTGTTAAAAACAGTGAGCTCTGTATCCCCCATGCTCCACCTCAAATCAGCCTCTTTTCCTGCCCTTGTCAAGGGCAGTCTGTGGCATCCTTTCTTCCAATCCTTCACCATCTTCTTTATTTTTCTTGTTCTTTGTTGGGCTGGAGGGGAAGGCTAATAACTAAGTTAGGGTGCTTGGGGTGGTTCTGACCTGCTAGATAACAGCAGGCCCAGGGAACCTATGGTGCACTTCAGCATAATGCCTTTGATTGTTTCTTTGCATTTTCAGATGTGTTTGCTGGGCTAAGCAGCTGTTAGGGGCTCTGTACAGCCTCCACTCTCCGTTTCAGGTTTCTGGCTTTCACAGAATTCGGTAAGATTCTCACCCTGGATGACTGAAGTTCTCTCCAGAAATCACTGCGCTGCTAACAGGCTTTTGGGATTTCACTGCTCAGCCATGTGAAGCCAACACCTCAGACATGTAGCTATAGCTGTCAGAGCTCAGGTGTTTATGAAAGCAGAAAATTGCCAAGTGCAGAGTTGAACCAGCTTCTTTCAGGATTTAATTCTGAAAGGGACTTCTAACTCCCAAAGCCATTTATGATGTTGACCACAGCATGTTTAGAATCATTTGTTAGAAATGCTTTCCATGTATAAGAACAGGCATACTGGTCAAGACCATCCACCTGAGGGACAGTGACCAACAGCAGGTGCCTGAGGAAGACCATAAGAACAGGACAGGCATGAAGTGATACTTCAAAGTGCTCCACCAGCCTGTGACAACCTGTGTCTTGAGGATTTGCTGAATCAGAGCTGTTCTCTTCCTCCTGTAGTGTCTTTTCCATGCTTCAGTTCTTCCTGCTTTTCATCCCCACTTCATTTCACTTAAAAAAAAAAAAAAAAGAGAAGAAAAAAGTGCAAACTGTTTAAATACATAGAGTAGAGGATACGTACTCATAAGCTGGGGACCTGGCAAGCTGGAGGAACATCTTAATGCTGCCACATAGGGTGAATAGGTCATGCAAGAATAAATTCTCTGGTCAGGGGGACAAGAGCTTCAGTTAAATCCCGAGACTGTTTCTTATATTTTCCACATAGGCTAGCAGACCTCAGTTTAGACCGTTGGACTGAATGGGATATCATTGGACTGAATGGGATATCATCAAGAGAAGGAGGATTTGCTTTGTGATTATAATGCACTTTGGTTTTAATACACAAAGTGAGAGACTTAGCATTTCCTTAGCCTATAGTGAGTAAATGTGTGGTGAATTTATTTATTGGAGCAGCCAAGTGGAAAGCTAACCACCTAACCATGTACTGGGTTGCAGCAGCAGGAATAAGGAAAATCACATGTTAGAGGAGAATATGGAAAATATATTGGTCCTGAGATTTAATTTACATTTCAGAGTTCCAGACAAAAGGTGAAATTAATGAATTAAATAATGAACTCTAATGGTATTTTGTAATAAATCATGGAGTTTGACACTTCTGGAAGCCTGTAGTCATGTAGTTCTCTTTGTCTACATTAATTCAAGGCTGTGAAATTAAAGCTGTGTAGCTATCATGGTGGGAAGGGAGACTTATACGGATCACAGCATGAAATCTGTTGCTGTTACCACTATGCAAACAAAATATACATATAGGTTTACAAGGTACAGTTTAGTTTTCTAGGTGTTGGTTTTTTTTTTTCCAGAATCAGTTTTCTTATCTAGTTGTATAAAGATAATTAACAATGAAATTATTTTTATCACTTGCTAAGTATTTTCATAGATGTTGCATTAACCTTTATGGGCCAGCTTGTAGTATGTCATTTCTACATTTCAACTGGGAGGTAGTGTTTGATTATAGCTCAAGTTCTGGCACTTAATTACAGCTGTGAGTGTTCTGTACGTATCCCAACTGTCTCTTTAGAGTATTAACAGTAGTGGCATGAATCTGAAGAAGTCAAAAGTTATCCAAGTGGCTACAGGAATAAGAAAACAGGAATAACAGAACATGAATTCTGCAGGTAACAGTGCTTTGACTTCAGGAAATATGTAGACAGTGAGTGCAGCTTTTTTTTTGCTGCATTCATTTGCTGCATATTGCAGTCATAAAAGTAAATTCTTCATGTTTCCAACCAATAATACCACTACACTAGACTTACACCTGGTTGCATGTGCTGCCACAGTATATTCTGATGCTGCTAGTGACAAGCTGAAGGAGTTGTTACCTGGAGATATTTTCTCCTGCTCTTGTGGAGAAATGTCCCACTGGATTTAAAAGGAAATGCTAAACTGTGCAGTGCTTTTGAGAATTGCTCTACAGCAAGTATGGCAATTATGCCCTTTTGGGGCGTAATTACACTTGGTGGTTCAGAAGTGCATATGGTATTACATTTTATTAGATTCCACTGGTTTTTGGAAGGAACTGACCAATTGGTTTCCTGTATATAAGAATCCTTGGCATTTTTTCTGGGAATGACATTCTTATTGTCTCAGTTATCAACCTGCTGAAATGCTGAGAAGCAAAACAAGAACTAGTTAGAGAAGCTCTAACTTACTTGGAAACTATCAGCATTTGTTTACTGACTCTCAAACTCATTCTACTCCCTGTGTCCAGCCCTGTAATTTCTAACTGATGCTACTCCATTGTTCACCCAGAGCATACACCCTTTTGGGGGTAAGGAGTGGATAGCAGGTTCGTCCATCCTCTTCCTCTGCTCTTCTGGACACATCATGGTGTGGAGGAGAGGTCCTGCTTTGTCATCTCATATTCCTTGTATGAAAAGAAGACACACGGTAGTGATTCTACAGTGATAAAATATGTTTTGTGTACAATTGTCAGAGTAAGGAACTGGATAATATGCTCAAACACCTCACAGATTAAATCCAGGGAAATGTCTTATCCCTTTGCCAGCTTTGATTAAGGGACAAGTGCAGACTGTTTTGCTTGTGTCTGGCCTCCATGAAGTTTCCACCTGCCAGGGAATCTTTAAAACCTGACAGCATCTCAGTATTATCTTATGATTGCAGAAGAGATGTTTTGGATGTACTTATGTATTCTTCTTAGCTCATGAAATCAGGATAGGAACAGTTTTATGTTTGTGCCCAGTGGTGATCAAATAGGGCTGCAGTTTTGCCCAGGCAGTTTTGTTGCTAGAATGTGCAAAATAAGAACCCTAGAATTTGGTATTAGAACTATCAAAGTGTTTCTATTTTAGGAAGGCATCAGCATGCAGATGGTATTTGACCACATACTACTAAGGTAATCATGATTTTCCTTTTTTCCCTTGTTCTAGAAACAGTACCTGTAATTCTTCAACCTTTGATGAATCTGAAGAGTGGCAACTTGCTCAAGATGCTGAGATATGCTTGTTGAAGTCAGGAGAAATCATGTAAGCAGAACAGTTTCGTTACCTCCAGGCTGAAAGAATAAAGGCTGAGATCAGATATCAGCTATGTGAGCAGAAGTCTTGCAGGCTCCCGGAAGAGCTGATCCCTTGTGTCCTGCAGTAGAATTTGATCTGAGGAGGATGAGAGAGTGTAACTCAACTACACAGAGCAGCAGCAATAAGCCAGGTCCTCCCTCTTCAGTCCTACAAAACTTTAGTGCAAGTGGGGAACGAGAAGGAAAGATGTAGGTCCACATCACACCAGAAAATCTTCCTTTCTATTCTTAGAAGGAGGTACTGTCAACAGGAAGGGGGCTTAGAGGGCTGTGCAGTTCTAGCAGTTGCTGAAAGAGACTGCAGGGACGAGTCGGGGAGTGCACTGCTAGTTGGACCTGTTTGCAGTCTGAAATAGATATCTGAATGAGGTCAGCTCATATAATGCTTTAGGACTTTAGCACCGAGATAATGCTTCATCTAGGTGCTAAGAACTTCCTTTTTAATTGGAAGTATTTTGAGGCAGCTTTTTTACAGCTTGTTTGGGTAAAATAGACCAAGATGTAGCATTAAGTTCTTCATAGGATCTAGAAGGATCTGCTGTTCACATTTCATCCATCCATCCCCTCTGTACTCCTGATCCCCATTTCCTGTACAAATGATACCGAGAAAGGTGAATAAATTAGGTAACTTATTTTTTGTTTAAATTTATGTTTAAAAAGAACAGTAGAGGGCAGCAGACTCCTTTTTTAATTGTAGTGACTCTAAAAGGCTTTATTGCAGGTTTTCTCTGGGTGAAATGAAATAAACAAGTGAACAAAATCCACATTTGCCAGAGCAGTGAAAGTTCTTAATATCAGTCAGCTTTTCTGTAGTTTTTGCCTTCCTCTAAGGCTGAATTTTCATGCATTTTGTGGACCTGTCCAAAATATGCTGTGGAGTCTTCCTCAAATAGATACAAAATAAAAAGCAGTGATTAGTGGGTTTGTCTGAGTAAGTCGATTGGATCTCTTCAAGTAATTGTATTTTTCTCACTCACAGGATCAAATTACCCCTTACAGTGGAAGAGATCGTAAACTTTGGAGAAAGCAACAAAGAGCTGTTCATTAAATCCAGCACCTACAGTATCATTCCCATCACTGTTACAGAGATGGGGCTAACAATTAGCTGGATCTTTTCATCAGACCCCAAAAGCATATCCTTCAGCGTTGTCTACCAAGAATCTGAAGACACACCGCTGGATCAGTGCAAAGTAAGACCTTTGTTTCCTTACTACCTTAGAGACTGTAGTACTCTACAGTTGGCTGCCTAAAGGAATCAGCAAGTATCACTAGGAGGTCTCACCAAAATGCCAGTTGCTATTGCATTAAGGATTTGTTTCTCCAGTTAAGCTGCAGTTCTGCTAAAGGCAGGGCTACATCTGTAGTTATTTAATGTCGCCTGCAAAAGTTCAGTTGAAAAGCACTGTAGCTTCTCCTGGTTGCATCTGAAATTCACCCACTATTATTAAACAAACCCAAAAGTTCCAAGCCTGCAAAATTCTTCTTTTTTTCCCCTTTTTCACACTTACTTAATTTCAAGCCCTTTCGGGAAAATTTGCCAGGTCTTGAGCAGAAGCCACAAAAAAACATAAATTGCTTGGGTTATCTACGTTTCTTACAATGAAGCATAAGCTTGATGGTGTTCAAAATTGCTTTGCTAGTGACCAAGGTACCAGTTTTTATATGTGCTGTCCATATTTCATGAGGATTATGGATTAAGTGAATCTATTTTACTCAAGTAATTGCAAATTTTTACTGAAGACAAGGCAGCTGTTGGTTTAATCCACCATGGTAGAGGGAACTCTACAGCTGTGATTTACTAGGGGAATAAGATATTTATATAGCATATGTTAATTCACTCCATGGTTACCAACTCCATGTAAAATATCTCTTAATCTGAAAGCCAAATGAAGTGTGAATGTTGCTTTTGTCTTGATACATTTATTTGATATAACTTCTGGGTTTTATGGGGTCATTCTTGATCTATGTCAGCTGCTCTTCTGACAACTGTGCTAGGGTTTTACAGCAAGACACAGAGAATCATAGATACACATGCTTTTGCTGTAAGCTCAGATAAACAATTAAGATTTGCTGAGAAAGCTTATTTTATAATACAGGGAGTATAAAAGCATATATTAAAAGACATTTAGGTAAATCTTGCTCTTCAATATATGGATTTAAGGCAGTGTTAGTAAAGTTGCTTAGATTAACATTTAAAAAAGATCAGGATTTGATTCTATCTCTAAAGCAGAGATTTATAGGTTATTGCTGTAAAGAGATTATCAGAGGAAAACAGGTATCTCACTGTGAGATTTTAGCTTGGGTGAGGTTTTAATGCTCATCAGTTAAAATAATTAGTTTTGCAGGCATATATGCACTTTGGGAGTTTCTAGATGGCTGAAGTCTAAATACTTTTCTGAAGGCAAATGTCAATTTATAGGGCAAATAGCAAGCTTCATTTTGATTTGTATTGAATTCCAGGTTCTTATCCCTATGACTCGCTGCAACTCTCATAAGGAAACCATCAGAGGACAGGTGAAAGTCAGAAACCCTGGAATCTACACACTGATATTTGATAACACATTCTCTAGGTAAGTCCTAGCTGGGTGTAAAAGGTGAAATAAGCTTAGTTTTAGAGACTGTGGAACTGATCAGATGTATCATTATTCTTCCATTCAGAAGTAAGTATGAGAAATTGGCCAAGAGATCTTCAAGGTTGAGTTTTGGTTCTTGTTCTTGTTTGGGTTTTTCTCTCCCCAGAACAGAATTCCACTCTTCTGTTTCCACCTCTGGGAAGGTAAACAGAAGTAAGCAAGACAGTTTGGTCAGGATTGTCATTTTATTAACAGGAAGCTTAACAGCCCTTGCACAGGCAGACTTTCTTTTGACAACAGTCAATTTTTTACTTACATATAAAGTGAAAGACTGAATACACTTTTAAGGCTTCTTGCCTAGTTGACTTCAGCTAACATGATCCTTTTGCTCTCTCTTCTTCCTTGACAGGTTTATCTCAAAAAGAGTGTTTTATCACTTGGCTGTTGAGCGACCCGTCATCTATGATGGAAGTGATTTTCCATAGCCTTGACTATACTGTGTTATTTTTAATTAAATTTTTAAGAAATTATATTATTTATGTACATGTAAGCAGACTGATTACCACTGTGTTTGAAGACTCTGAAACTATGCAATAGTTATAATGCACTTAAGAAGAGATGGATACACTAAAAAATGGAAGCCTTTTCAGGAACACTAATGGTTCTGTACTGTGTACAGATTGCTGAAAAGCCAATGTTTGATTTAACAGGTCAATAATAACCAATTTTTTTTTTTCAGTGGGGAGAAAAATAAGTGTGTGGGTGTCTAAATGCAAACTGAAATTCTCTGCTGAATTATCGCATTATTTTTTTTCCAAAAATATCCTTCAAAAGGAAATTTAAAGAAAAAAGTGTATTTTTGACCTCTTCACTGAGGAGTAAACATAACCATTTCTGTTCTGCTACTCTTACAGTCAGAACAACAATTATGCAATATTTCATTCTTCACAGGCCTATATTGTAATCCATCTAGAATTTTTTATCTTTTCCAAGTTTTATAAACAGCAAACATAGGAGTTTTTTAAATTCTGGGCTAAGATTTGGTAAGCCTTAGCTGGCTTTTACAAATGCTTTATCACTACCAGTTACGAAACAATACAACATGAAGCAGCAAATCCTTTCACTTTCGCTCACCGTACTCTGTACACTGGTCCATTCTTACAGTACCAGTGGCAGAACAAGGAGTATCCTCTGTAAAGTACTGCTCACTGTGTGATATTACGAGGAAGAAAATTCCTTTTTCCTGCCTTAGCACCTTAGTCATCAGCAGTCATAGGAAAGCACAGTTTCTGAGGACATGAGCAGTGTCTCTCTCTCTCTAGACCACGTGGAAGGCAGCAATAATGTTTGAACTGGTCTCAAAACGTCCATCCAAACTGAATGAATATCCAGGCCTGAGGAGCTCTCCACCCAGTGTTAGTGTATTCTCTCCCTTTCATAAACCTTGCAGTTGCCCTATCCAACTGCTAACTTTTCATCTTGGATCTGGAGAAAGAGCTGGCTGTAAACACTGCCTCTTAAGGGAAGACTGGGTTCTCATTTATACAGAATTTCTACACAAACCATCTGCTTTCTATATAGAATTTTATCCTTTTGTCAAAATATCTGAAAGCAGATTTTTTTGTTTTAAAATCCTGTCCTCTGATGTAATGGCAAAACATTTGGCAGGATAAAGGAGAAAAGCTCTTTCTCCCAACCAACCCTCCTCATCATTTTAGGTGTGTCTGATTTCTCATGTCATTGTTCTCCCAAGGAAACCTCAGACCTGGAAGGTTTTAGTGCAACAGTTGGTAGAAGACCAGCACAGCCTGTCAGGGACCTGTAGAGACCTGGTGGCAGCTGTAGCTGATATACAGGAGTCATTGTAAGAGACAGAAAGTAAAACATAAGGGGAAAGAAGAAAAAGAGGCAAGCACAAGCAAATGGTTTAGGGGAGGGTAAGGAGGCAAACTTGTAAATGTAAAAGCAAGGGCAGGGAATTGGAAGGACTTGACTAGGGAAGAAAGTCAGGGGAGTCCAGCTGGTGTTTATATGTCGCTGGTCCAATCCATTACCCACAAGGGATTTTCAACATCTAAAGACTGGTTGGTTGTTTAAAAGATGGTGATCACAAACAAGTCTTGGACATTTACACAGTAGCAGCTGAGGTAAGAGGGAAATTTATGATCATAGGAAAGAAAAGAATTGCAGATAAAGCTAAAGGTTGCTTATCATTTGTTCCAGTTCTTAACAATATATAAATGAAAAAGACTGTGAAAGAATAACAACTTTTCATGGAGCACCTGGATTTTAGGTGTCCAGTTAATGGATAGTGTTTCCCTCCCTTCAGCTGCCTTCTTGCCCATACCAGTGGTGTGCTCCCCAGCCTCTGCCAGGCAGAGGGGTCAGTGCAAAGTACAAGCAGATTTATTCCTCCTCCTGAGGGCTACAGTGCAATTAAACCTATACCTGGCTGTGTGCATGAAAATGAGATGGACAAAGATGGACATGGGCAATAAACAGGCCATAAATAGCACACAGATCAGTTCAGGAATTATGGCATATTTCAGTGTTGAAGCTATGTTTTATATTTAATTAGGCAAGAAGAGATTATTTATTGCTTAAAAATGGAGCACTGTGTACCATATGCTATGCAATTTCACTGAGCTGTTACTGAAGTCTGCTGCAGTTTTCCTTTAAGCTTTTAGGTGTGGTTTTTAAAAGCATTTTGCTGTTCTTAGGTAGAATACTAATCTTACTGGGATATCTTTCTTAAAATGCCAAATGTAAGGTAAAGGGACACTGTCAAGTAGCTTGGGCCAAAATATGACATCTCTATTCAAAAGTATTTGAAGTCTCTCTATTCAAAATTATTTGAAAAATATTGAAAAATTATCTTCATTTCCTCTCCACATCCAGTTCTTAACATTTTTTCATACTGTGGCAAATATTTTTAAGCCACTGTTTATGTGACTCCTAAAGTAATTGTCTCCATCTAGTAAGCTAGATGTTTCCCTGAAGGTCTTTCATGTTGACAGTCCTGAGACTGGCTAAAGCATATGTTTGGACGGAGGGGAATAAAACCACTGGATTGTTTTCATTTAGCATTTGAGTCTTTATGGTACCTTTTCTTCAGGTTTTCCTGCCCCTTGAGAGTAGTTTTATGGCTTTTTTTTTTCCTCTCTGAAAGAGGACTAAGAGTGGAAGCCAGAACCTGTAGTTTAAAGATCAAAAGGTTTGCTCCTAACCAAGGAGAGTATTTAAGGAGGAAAAGTTTCAAATGATGAAATACTCAGGATGCTAAGGTACAGGTACAGGTAAGGACAAGGGTGCAGCTGTTCAAAACCAGCTTGTCAACAACAAGAATCCCATCATACCAGCTAGAAGAGGCTGTGCAGAGAAGATAGTAAAGAACCTGACATTAGTACTGACCTTTTGTTTGAATGCCACTGGAGCTATGGAAACCCAATAAAGGACTTTGCACAAGTGCAGGTTTGTGCAAGAGATTATTTCATTCAAGCACCTTACACCTCCATTCATAAGGCACTTGTTTGTGTGAGCTGTGCCAGTGATGCTGAAAAGTCTGTTTATTTACAGGTGCCCAGGTGATTTGTTGAATTGGGCTTTTTATTACCTGCAGGAATGCAATTAGGAGAAAAGAAATATTTAAAATTGATCATAAAATTAATTGAAGGGGATGTCTCACTCATAGGACAAAGAGATTATATACTGTGTTCAGCATAAGCAATTGGGTGATTTTCCTGGGTGCTGGAAAGGGTTAGGGTTAGGAGGTATGGAGGGTAAGATTTTTGTTATACAGAGGTTTATGTGAAGAAAAGAATGTAGTTTCTTTAAGAAAACGACAGTGTTCCTTTACTCAATCTTACTCAATGTTTCTTAATGAAAAATGACA
The DNA here is from genome assembly GCF_001604755.1 of Lepidothrix coronata. NCBI lineage: Eukaryota > Metazoa > Chordata > Aves > Passeriformes > Pipridae > Lepidothrix > Lepidothrix coronata. The sequence goes on along the minus strand of NW_016690533.1, from coordinate 84,217 downwards.
GAGATGTATTGCATGAGAATGTACCATGTTACAAAATAGCAAAGCTACAAAAGCCTGACTTTGCTCCTTCCTCAAAATTGAAATTGCACTATAGTTTTAATCATGCTCAATCACTGAGGTTGTAACTTGTTCAGAAGCATCTTTTGGTCTAAACTGCCAAAGAATTGCAAACCCTGTTCACATCAAACTTCTTGCTCCAGATATGGGAAAAATTATGTATACCAGTGTCTGTTACAGAGATGTAGACGGTTGTGTACTGGAATGTTTCTTGATGCTTTTTTTTCCCTTTTTTAACCTCAGGAATTAAAAAATAAAATTCTTTATCGTTGTGAATGTATGTCCCTTTCCGGCCTTGTCGAGATAGCTTTGTGTGGAAGATAAATCTGATGATTGTATGGTCTACTTCTAAGCGGGAAAAGCTTTTACAAAATAAGGAAAATAGAAAATAGATTGTCAACTATTTCACAAATAGTGGTGAAAGGCCACATCTGTACAGTACAACAGAGGAACAGTGGAGATCCTTAAGTGAGCCAGTCCTCAGAGGTAGAACCAGAGCAGCCTCAAGGACAGCAAGTAAAGTCACTGTTGCCCCTGACAGTGAGCCGTATGGTCCTTCAGCTTAGGGCTCCCATCTGGTTTTCCCCAGGTGATAGCTGGCTCTGTACGCCTGGGTTATGTGGCATGGCAGCGAGAGGCCAAGAAGTGCTGTGTGAGTCACAGTCACTCTTTGTGTGTCACCTCAGTGTTTGCATCTGTAATCCCAGCCCCAGGACACATGGTAAACACATGAGCTGCTGGGGCCATCCAGATGGGTCAGGGGGACAGCAGGCCACATCACCACCAGTCATTGCTTGTTTTGTCAGCTTTCCTCATAGGAGTTTGCTCCTGGGGTGGAGGCTGCAATGCAGCCTGTCCCCACACTCCAGCAGGAATATATGTGACATGAGTCTGTGTTTCAGTCTGTTTCAGACTGATCTGTGTTTGTGGAATCTTCCTTCTTCTTCCCATCTTCCTCAAGTTTTGTTTTTATTATTCGTTTATTAAATTAAAATATGAAATTCAAGGTTATCCTCATATTGTGCGATCCCTCATTTCAAAGCTACAATTACAAACAGAAGTCTCAGAGCATCTCGAGGAGCATCTCCAGAGGATGACACAAAGCAGCCTTTTATTTTCAATGCCTATGTGAAGAATTTAGATACTGCATGTGTCTTATGAATATTCCTGATTTTGCTTAAGTCTAGAGTTATCTTGCTCTGCAGAAACATCAGAGAGTGAAATTCATGCTGCTGCCTGATAGTGCACCTTGTCACTTTATCACTGCTGAAGTGATATAGTCCCAGTTCCACACTCAGAAGCTTCTCTCTAGGACAGGGTCGCCAGCAAAGCCTAATCTGGAGTACAAGGGATCTGCCAAGACTGAGTTTTACAAATACACAATACATGTGTGAGTGACCTTACCCTGCTGCACATCAGCTCTGCAGGGAAGGCTGTAGCTATTGAAAACCTTTGTGTACATTTCCAATAATCTATTTTTACCCATGTTGATTACCACCTCCCTTCCTTGGTGCTAGCGGCAAGGCTCTCCCAACCCAACTTCTGCCTTATATTTCTATTTTGCTGTGAGGAACGTGTGAAGCTGCCACAAGACAGCAGTACCCTCTGCATTAGTCCTTCAAGTGTCACGGGGATGCTTTGAAGCCCAAGTATAAGGTTTAAAAACATGGCCCAGGAGACTTGGAAAAATCAGGCAGCACTCGAAGGCACTGGGAACCACAGTATCTGTTCAGTTAAATAAAGGATAATTGATTCAGAACATACTTGAGTTTGCACATACTGAACTCAGATCAATGGCTGACTTTACCATCACTTGAGTGATGCTTGCAGCTTTAATTGCTGTACTTTCACACCCTTCCATCACTTCCCTGCTCTCTGGAAGAGGCACTGGTATAAAGCATTTCTGTTTCAGGCAGGAGCAGACATCAGGAAGGCAGGTTTGCCTGAGGAGAGTGAAAGTTTCTTATCGGCTCTCCCAGCTTCCTCTCCCTGTACCACAAGCAGCGTGGTGCTGTGCTACGTGACTGCCTGCACCTTGGTCTCTGGGTGACAACACTTAGGGCAGACAAAGTCAAGCTGCTCCTTTAAAGAAAAGCAACAGCAGAGGAGACTACAACCCAAAACTGGGAACATCTATGAAAAAATGGCCTCAAAAAGAGCAGAGGGGAATGAAGCCATGGAAGATCTTAGGCCTTTCCTGGGCCTTCCAGCAAGTGCTTAGTGACCATCCTGCTAGAGCTGTGGGTAAGGCATGAGCAGTGTCCCACAGGAGGCGTGAAGGGACAGGGGCGGGGGAGACAATACCCTTTGCCTTCATGGAAAACTCCCCTCCTGGGAAACCCCCAGGAGGGCTTGACCACAAGGAGCTATGCTGCTGGCAGATGGAGGCCCTCAGCAGATGGAAGAGGAGGTAATGACAGCAAACATTTCCATGACTGAGCCCCTGCTTTGTGGTGGCCAGCAACAAGGGACCCCACCAGTGATGAGGCTACAGCCAGAGGGCCTGTAGGTGGGCAGCTTCCCTGCAAATACATGAGGCACCAACAGCCTCGGAAGCCACCAGCAGCTGCTGGACTGCAGGCAGCTGTGGTGGAACAAGCCCAATGAGGGAAAACCCATCCCAGAGGGGCTGGGCCCTGGCAAAGTAGCAGGGAGCAGCCTGACTCAGAGCAGGATGTTCATGACCCAGGGATGACCCCATCACCCCAAACTGCTCCAATTTTGTTGTCGCTTCACCACCCTCAGCAGTTTCACCCGCTGATCAAGCATGAATATTTCCCATGGCATTTTGGAGAGTGAAGAAGCTTTTGTCTTCTCTGAGAAGGCCACAAAATTCAAGTTCCTGGGACTGGTGAGATGCTATGCAGGGAAGAGGAGCTTGAGGCCCCCAGACAGGACCAGAGGTTGGCAGCCCCTAAAGTTTGCACACTTGTTTGTTTGCATAACTCAGGGGCTCTTTTGGGGCCAGGAGGACCCTCTGGCTAGGAGCACCCTCAGCCATGGGAAGGGCTGCTATGGGAAAGCATCTGCCCCCAGTGTTCTCCCTCCTCCCCTGCCCTCAGAAACCTGCCTTCCCTCCCAAAACTCCACCCCACCCCTCGTCTCAGGAGCTTAAACCCACTGGTGCCTGCGGAGTTCTCAGCTGCCCCCCAAGGATTAGATATGTGAAGTAAACCCTGTTAGAAAAGCTTTCCTTTGGCCTTTTTGAGATGGGTAAATCCTGTCATTGGAAACAGGTCATGTGTATGGATCCAAACCTGGAAAGGACGTGTGGGCAAGAAACAACCAGTTCATCCTCTTGGGACATGTGACAGTGCCTTTGTTTAGCAGAATTTCAGCTTCTGTTTGCTGAATACAGATTGCAAAAACCCCCCAAACCCTTCTTGCACATACAGTAAAAAATATGTACATTTTTGACCATTTTTTTTCCCTAAGGAAAAGTTAAAAAAATATTTTAAAGTCCAATAAATTTATATAGAACTAGAAACCTATCTGCTTAGATGTACCCTGTCCACTAGAAAAGCAATGCCAAACGATGCAGAAAGCTTGTGTTTATCAACACTCTTTAATGATAAATGCACAATGAAACCACTTTTTACCTGGAAGAAATAATTAACCAGAAGGCAAACTAGGTTAAATGAGATTATTTAAAACAAAACCTCCTAAGCACTATGACTTGCAATAGAAGACTGGAAAGTGGAGGCTTGCAGTCAGGCAGGACAGGCAATGCCATGTCCCTGTGAGGGGATGAGCGAGGCGCAATGGACACATGATGTCCTGTGGCCTCAGGCACTGTTACGGCACCAACACCGGCACTCCAAAAGTCCTATAGAAGTTGTGGGGTGCATTACAGCACAGCATTTTGGGAACTGCTGCCTCTGCCAACCTGAAGTCTCATTCCAAATGTCGTTAAGTTTGACACTTAATAATGCTTTGTCTTACTGGCACCAGGCTAAATATATTTTGTCACTGTTAGCAAAGATACCAGCACATAACTGGCAGTCAGCTGAACCATGGGTTTGGTTTTTGTGTTCTGGTTTACTACAGTTTTGCACTATTCAGAAAATATCCCTGGGACAGACAGTGCAGTGTCTCTGATACCCTTGAATTTTTACTGTGAGGTGTGATTTGTTTCCAGTACCAAAGTAGGAGCTATAGCATTAATTGTACCAAATTTCACCTGACACCACACAGCTAAACTATAGGAGAAAGCCAGGTCAGATTCTGAACACAGACCAGTTTATGAACACAGACGACTGGCTTTTCTTTGCAATAAGAACCACATGAGCAGCCAGAGTTGCATTTGCCCCTGCACAGAGAGCAGCATTTGCCCCCTTCAACAAACCAGTGTTGGAGCTAAAGGCCGTTTTCCTTTACAGGGGAGGGGTTCTGGTGCAGGAGTCTGGCAGGGCACTGGAGTCTGGCCACCTGCATAGGAGACCCTGGCATCACAGCAAATAAAGGCTGAACTCCCTCCTGCTGCTTCCTATGAGGAGGAGGAGTGGTTCATCCTGCTTTATCTGCCTCTGTTGCTGCTGTAACTGGGTTTATCACCTCCCTGTAAGACTTGTTATTTCAGGCTGTGGTCGGAGCTGCAGATGGGCCAGCTATTTACAGTTGTCACAAAGATAGCTTTTGTCCTCTGTCAGTTCTGCTTATAGCAAGTATGGTTCCACTTTGCTGCTCTCTGCCAAAGGTTTCCTATCTTTTCAGCAAGCAAACCTCAGTTGGGTCCCACACATCAAGGACAGGGCCACCAACCCTTCCTGCTCCTCTGGGACAGTCTTTGGGGTACACAGGTGCTTTCCCAAGAGTCTCATGTTCCTCTGGAGAGGAGAGAGTGAGGACTAACTTACAAGAGGACTTTGCAAGGAGGGGACATAACAGAGGAGGTCAAGTGAGCGCTAAGGATCAGGGAGTTCCTCACCCGCTGCCTCCCCAGCATGGTAAAGGACCAGTTTGAGCTGTGCTCCTGGCTGTCGCAGGCAGAGGAGAACTGCTTTTGGACCCTGCTTCGGCAGCAGCCACTGCTTTGCACCATCCTGCCCAGCGCTATCCTGAAGCGCTCACCAGCAAAGACATAGAGGAAGGGGTTGAGGCAGCTGTGGAGGAAGGCGATGGTCTGGCTGACCTGCAGCCCGATGTCCAGCTGGTTGGCAGCCTGACAACTGTACACTGCCCCGGTGTAGGTGCTGATGGCTTTGACCAGCAAAACAATATTGTACGGGAACTGAGAGAGGAGGAAAGCCGTGATGATCATGGTGATGATCTTCACCGACTTCTGTTTTTGGGATCTTTTGGCTTGTAGGAGGGTCTTGATGATAAGAGCATAACAAATAACCATGACAAGGAGTGGGAAGAAGAATCCAATTGTGACTTTCAAGACCAGCATGGTAAGTCTGAAGATCCTGCTGACATTTGGTGGGTATGTGATTTTGCAAACTATTATGTCACCCACCTGCATGGTTTGGCTGTATATGATTTCTGGGATGCACATGCCCAGCGCTGTCAGCCAGACAGCCAAGCACATGAGGTTGCTGCGCAGGAGCCACCTTCGCTTAGAAGTTTTAGCTTTCATTGCCTGGACAATAGTGATGTACCTGTCAAAGCTGATGCAGGTCAGAAGCAAGCTGCAGCCATAGAAGTTGATCTTATACAGACTGTTGACGACTTTACACATGAAGTCCTTGAAGATCCAGCCATCAGAAGCAGCCTTGGCCCAGAACGGGAGGGTGAAAAGGAGCAGCAGGTCTGCGATGGCCAGGTGCAGCAGGTACCGATCCATCATACTTCTCCTGAAGTGGTATTTGCAATAGACAAGCACAACCAAAGCATTTCCTACTGTGCCCACAGTGAAGATAAGCCAGAAAAACACCGGCAGGAAGGCTTGAGAGAACTGCCTGACCTGCCTCTTGTCGCACATAAAGTCTGTGTTGTTCACTGGGTTTCCACACAGGAACAGCACTGCGCTGTCATTCCTGTAGTAATCCAGGCTGGTCTTGTCAGGGTGGGTGACCTGCAATACGACATCTGGTAAATTTGTGTTGAGAGGCTCAGTAAAACATGCATTTGTCCCTCTCCACCAGATGCATTTGAAGATGCCTAACATATTCAATTTAAATGGGAAAGTGCAAAGGCTGCCAGGGAAACAGTGCGTTTCAGACTGCTTGAAGTGTTCAGCACAGCAGAGACCTCTAAAAAAGACCCACTGAGTAACACACTCTTTACAAAAGAGTAGTTCACCACCTCCAGCCAACTTCAGTTATAAAAACAGCAGGTGGTGAAAGCATTTTCTCTGTCAGCTCATTCAAAACATGGTTGGATTGGCAGCTTCAAATACAATACAAAACGCAAAATGCCCAACTTGGAAAGAGGTGGGGAAGAAGGCTTCGTTTTACTGCTACAGTGGAATGGCACCACTGGCTTGAAAGAGGCAGAAAACTGATGGAGGAAAAGAGGGGGGAGAGGAAAACAGTGATGAACAGTAACATAGCTGTATACTCACTATGCTTGCAGCTGCCATCTTCAGCCAGATTGTTACTCAGTATTGAAGGAGGCTCCGTAGCCTGGAGAGGAAAGATCAGGGAAAACAACTGATTTGAAACAGCTCTGAAGTAGGACTGTGACTTTTTTCTTTCTTCCTCTTCTTCTTCTACCTTTAATAAAAACCTCAACTCTATGAAACAAGTCTGGCCGGAAGATGAACAAACCACACAGAAATTGATGTTACTGATTTGAATTATTTAGCTATTTCCATTTTACAGATTTACACTTATCCTACTTTAGGTCTTCAACTTCTCTATGGCACTGTGCTGATTAAGTCCTTTGATGTACTACAGTCACTGCAATCTCGTTTTTAACAAGCTGTAGACTGCCCAGCATACACATGTAATAAGGAAGTAATCTGAAAGCACCATATCTTCAAAAAGATTCAGGAGAAAAAATGAAATATGTCTCTTAAATATCTAGCAACCAATAAGGAAAAGCATCTGCCTTTAAGGTAGTTTGCAATCTTAAATATTTGCATCCTCTGCAGCAAATGATTAACCTCTGCCTGCAACTTCTCTTTCTCATCTGTGACCCTGAGATTACCTCAGTTGGTTAGAACATGGTGCTAATAATGCCAGGGTTTGGGATTTGACTGCTGTATCGGCCTTTCATTTAGGAGTTGGACTCGATGATCCATGTGTGTCCCTTCCAACTCAGACCACTCTGTGATTCTGAGTTTAGGCACAGCACTCATTGCCATTGGCTTGTGAAACCTATGCCCCAGTAAACAAGTAAATATTGGTTTTTTATGCTGCAGATTGTTTTTCTGGTCAGTCCGCCATCACAAAAGGTAGCTGAGTCTCACAGGCTTGATGCAAAACACATGCACCCAAGTATTATTCAACATGGTCTGCACTAGCCTGTCTGTGAAAGTGCCTGGGGATGAAGCCTGGGGCTACTGGGAACCCTCAAACAGCACAGACCTTCCCTCCAGAACCCTTCAAAAGCAGGTCATGTAACCAACCGAGAGGGCGCCTTGCAGAGCCAAACCTCTCGCCACAGCAGAAGCTGGACAGAGCCAAACCTTCTCCATGGAGAAATGGCCCATGTTCATGCTCTGGCTTCCCTCTGGCTGCTTGTTGCCTGTTGACTAAAAGCACCTGTGACTGTGGCTGGCACAGGTGGTCAGCGAGCTACTGATTTCTCCCCGTACCCATTTCTAACATGTTGTTGCAGCATCTGCTGAAGAGTGCAGAGCTGTGCAACCCCAGGTGGCTTTATAATGTCATTTTCTTTTAGCCGTCAGACCTACCCTAAATTGCAGTCACAAAGATGATTGTAACTGGGCCAGCTGAGTGGCAAAAAAAAGATGATTGTAATTCTGTTTCCTTTCCATGGAGGTTGAACGTGGGAAAGACAGATATGAATAGTGGAGAAGGCGGGGGACTCCCTTATGAGACAGGCTGAGAGTTGGGGCTGTTTGGCCTGGAGAAGAGAAGGTTGTGTGGAGACCTCACAGCAATGTTCCAGTATCTGAAGGGGACCTACAGGGAAGCCAGAGGTGGACTCCTCATCAGGAATGGTAGTGACAGAACAAGAAGAGTAATGTGTACAAATTAAAAGAGGGTAAATTTAGGCTAGAAGAATTTTTTTACTGTTAGGGTGGTGAGATACGGGAAGAGGTTGCCCAGGGAGGTTGTGGATGCCCCAACCCTGACAGTGTTCAAGGCCAGGTTGAAAAAGGCCATGAAACCTGGTCTAGTAGGAAGTGTCCCTGCCCATGGCAGGGGGAGGTGGGACTAGGCAATCTTCAAGGTTCCTTCCAACCCTTAACATTCTATGGGTGTGACCCACTGGCACAGTCGCTGGTGGGGGGGCAGGGGGGCAGCCTGGACTTGGTGCCCAGCAGCCACACCTCTGCATGTTTGCTCTTTAAACCTGTAATCAACCTTTGGGCTTTTTGTAGGCTGAGCTGGGTGTGTGCTCCTGGGACCCCAGGCTGATTAGACCTGTCACAGACTGTTTATTCTGTGGTTTGCAGGGTTTAGGTGGCTCAAACACAGATGGCAATCTTCTTTTTTTTTTTTTTCCCTTTTTTCCTGGTAAACTCTTTCAATAGCAAAAGGACAACATCGCATACCATCGTTTTTCTGCTCATGTGCATCATCTAGCACAGGGCAAATCAGAGGCTGCTCCCAGGCTGTGTCCTGCTGCAAAATGCTTTCACTGGAGGAAAAAAATATGCTGGAACAAGAACTGGGTCTCTCTGGGCAGCCGCCAGTGTACCCTGGGGAAGCTGCAACAGGAAGGAGGGTCTAGTCCTGCCCACTTCAGGCTGACCCACAGGCACAGCTTCCCATTGTTGCACACCAAGGCTGCAAGCAAGCAGGAGCCAGGGTAGCAGGAACTGCATCATGCCTCACAAAAACTGGTGCTTTGCAAGCAACAGCAAAATGGAGCAAAACAAAAGTACACCACTTTCAAGAGGAAAGGCCAGGCTATTCCTGCTGCAGAAAGTGGAGAGACCCAGGACGGGACTGCAGATAGTCATGAAAAGTTCCTGCTGGTGACAACCATCCAGAAGAGTGACAGGAAAGATTTTGAAGAGGAAGGCAGTGAGAAGTGGTTAATAAATACATGAATTTGCACATCTTATGTCTTCTTTCTGGTAAGCTGACATGCAAATTATTCTGATTTAAGTTCCTGTTTCTGCAGAAAGTCCAAGCATCACAATATTTTGCTTTAATGATATTATTCAGCTATGACTGATGCTCGTTCGACTCACACTTCAAGGAAACTTCCAAATTGCAGTTCAGGCTCAGTTCCAGTTAAGGAGAAAACAATGATTCTGGCTAGGTTTTAGGTTGGGCTCCACTGTTACTTGGCATTATGCTCCAGTGTCAACAGTGTGTCATCTTCTTCCAAAGGGAAGGAGCCCCACCTGCTCCATGCTCCACCACTAAGGTGTCTGCATATGCTTAATACTTAGTTGTCATCCTGAAACTCTTCCTGAAACAGGTGTAGGTTTGTATGCGATGATACCTCTGTATGACACTTGGCCTCTCTCACAGCCTGGGCCCTCCAGTAGGAAAACAGAAGTGAGGGAGTAGTCTCAGGTAAACTCCAGGGTACCTGCTAAGGAAAGCACAGGTGTGAAAGCACAGGCATAGTCTCTGGGCTCTGGCACAAGTTACTCTGGGCTGGCAAATGGCTGCCTGACAGGGGATCCATGGTAATTATTCCTAATTCAGGTTTGTTTGGCCCTTGGTGTAATGCAAGCTGATTCAGCACTGGGAGAGATACATTAACTTCAGTAGAGTAAAGGCATGCCCATGGGTAAAGCCTCTGATGCAAAGGATCTTCACATTCTTTGGTCTCTCCTTCATGAATCTGAGCCCTTGTGCTCAGGATTTAAGTGACTTTAATCAGACTTAATTTAATTCTCCCTCGAGGCAAAGTAATAAATTTATCCTATCCCACCACTTCACACAGCCTGTTCCGCTGTATTAAAAGTCCCTGGGGCAGATAAATGTCCAGACCAGACCACAGGGAGCTGCTCATCTTGTTCATTACTTTTCTGTCAAATGCTATTTGTTAAGTGAGTGTTGCTGACAGCAGCAGCTTTTTTGCCCCTGAGGGTGGGAACAGAAGCAGAACGGTGTGAATGTTTGTCCATTTGCCAAATTTCTGTGAAACTTGCTCCTTATTTCTATCTTTGCTCAGTGCCATCCATAGTTAGTTCCTTTCAAACAAAAACTGAGAAAATGTGGTCAGTTCTTGCAATACCAGCATGCATCATGAGATAACTTGTGATTTCCCTTCAGCTTATATCATTACAAAACTAAGCATCTCTCTTTTTCTTACAAATATGTTGCTTTCATGTTCATCAAGAGGACTTGCAAGTGTAATGCTTTTTTGTTTGTTAGTTTAAAGTAAACAGGAAAATTAAACCCACCAGCATTTCCTATATGTCTTCTTTTTAAATTCAGAGTGCTTAATACTAAGCACAACTTGAGATGATTTTTAAAGCTCCTCATTTATTGCTCCTCTGTACTAAGGGCAGAGATGTACCCAGCTTGATGTGCTGATCAGGTTCTGGAAAGATTTTGCAGAAATAGAACAAAACTTGGGATTATACCCTCTGCTGAGGCTGATCAAGAAGTTTCCTTTTGCCACAGTGAAAACTGCACTGTGTTTACATTAAATCTGGCTTTTAGTATATCTGTTTTCCACTCCTCAGTTAAGAGGACATTAACCTGCTTCTTTCCAAGCAGGCTATTTTAGAGGTTCAACAACCCCTCAGATGGTCTGTTTAGGAGAGCTATTCACTGTCCTCTATGAGCAGGATATTTTACAGACCACAGGATCACAGAATATTCTGAGTTGGAAGGGACCTACAAGAATCATCGAGTCCAGCTCTTAAGTGAATGGCCTGTATAGGGATTGAACCAACAACCTTGGCATTATTAGCACCATGCTCTAACCAACTGAGCTAAATCAGTGAGATCAGTGTCTCTGAGTGCCTGCTTACATAAACTACACACAGGGATTCCTGAGGATTTCCATGCCAAGCAAACAAAAGAGTGTTCTTATTCCCATTTCCAGTGTGAGTAGAGTCATTAAATTTTTCCTTCTCTTTAGAAAGGTGGAGAGCTAAAGTAAAAAACTGTCCTGAAAACTCTCTGAATTTAGAGGTAATTAGAACAGGTAATTAGAACATCCAGCCCAAAAATGCACCAGCCTAAGCCTGCCCAAGTGAACTTCTAACAGTAGCCAAAAACCCACTTAGTTTTGGCTGTGAGGATGGGTTGCAGACACAGAACTTGGAAGAAAAAAATATTATTTACACTACCCTAAGTGTAGTATTACTTTTCCTCCACAAAAATAGGACAGGTTTAAAGTGTAGAATTACTAAGTACTGAAGATACACAGTTACCCATTTTCTACCACAAATATATATATCTATATTTCTGTGAACCCAATTGCTGTTTGCTGCCAAGGTACGCTTCAGCAGTCCCTGTGCAGAGCCATATAACCAGCAGCTGCTTTTACAGAGCACTGAGATGTTACAGAATATCCCTGAAAATCAGCAGCATCAAGTTTAATGTGAACAGGGTTCCTAATGTTAGTAAGTAGTTGGGAATTAATGATCTTATTTAAATCAGCAAGGGTCACAGCACTTTAAAACAAATTCTGTAATGAGTAAAAGCACATTTTGGTGATGGGGTTGACTGCTTTGTTGTTTCAAAGTTATTCTACAGAGTAAGTTTTTCAAAACAGCAAATAAAATTGTGTGCAGCACCTACTGCACCTTTCATAGTGAACAGGATGATGTTTTTATAGTGGAGCAGCATCTTGCACAAACTACCAGCAGTTTTTCTACCACTTTTTCAGTCTTTCCCCCCTCATCTTCGTATTTCTTGACTTTTTTTCTTATTATTTGAGCTCAATTCTTGTTTCGGGTTTTTTTTCAGATACAGTAATAGTCAACATGCCATGACATAGTCTTAGCCTGAAGCTATTTTGAGAAAAACAGAAGGAATCTGTAATGGCACTACCGTATTATGTATCATAGTAAAATTATAGCATGTAGTAAAATATGTACCATGTGATATAGTAAAACATTTAAGGCACAGATATGCAGCAAATCCATCTAGCAGTTTTTCTTTCCCCCATTCTCTCTGCGTATCACACCACAATGTGCCATGTAGGCTCTGGCACACATTTGGGCGAGACTGGACAGAAAATAAACTTTTCTCTTCCAAAAAGGTTCTAAGAAAGGGCTTGAAGGGCAGACTGTGTTTTTTCACACAGATGATCAATATAATGTTTTGTTATTATTTTAATATTGCCAGAATTTGGTACCAAGAGATACTAAACATTCCATTGTAATGACACAGTAGGACAAATAATGCCTTTTACTGGTGTCCTTTTAGCATTAAGCAGCAAACAGTAAGTTTCAAATAACAGGATTGTACCCCACAATTCAAAATACAACGTTGTGGGTTAAAACTGCCAATACCAATAGCCCTAGGTGACCCACCTCAGCCTGGCTTTACTTTCTTCTGAATCAGGTAAAAATCCATCTTGTGTTCATGAAAAGCCTTTTTAAACAGGCTTTAAAGGACTGTTTGTTGAGAGGCATCTAAGGATCTGAACCCGGAAATAACAGGCGAATTATTAGATCATACACAGCTGAAGAGAAATAAGCACAATTTATTATTCACATATTTGCCTCTGAAAAGCAATTAACCGAACCCACCAGTAAATTCATTAGCAATAGCAGCAATTACTGCCAGCAGAAGAGCCCTCTGGGCTGTAAAGCATGGGCATAACTGGAAGGAAGAGTGGACAGCAAGAAGTATTTTAGTAGTGCCACATTTTGGTGTGCTTTTCCTGTTGGGTGTCACTGCAGGGTAGGGCTGAGACACAAGAATGAGGCATTCCCCATGAAAAAACACACTGTGAATACACATAAAGATATAAAATCTGAATAGAGTTTTTTGGGTGTGGGTGAGTTTTTGTGTGTGGGTTGGGTTTTTTTGTTTCATTTACACACTCTTGCACTTAACACTTGATAAAAGACAAGGATTTCCTCTTCAGAAAAGGTACTAATGATAATGATTTGGACTTTGTAAGTCCAAATCTTGACTTTCTTGTAACAACGTGATAATCTGTTCTGACTAAAAGGCTTTCTTTTTGTTAGTTACTGTGTTCTGTTCTACAAGCTGACAAGTTAAATAGTTTTATAACCAGTTATTGGCATGGAAAAATAACAGTTAGTTTCAGTTGCTGTCATTCTTCAGTTTTTCCTCATCTGTTGCACTTGTTGATGGCCCAAGTCCGTATCAAACACAAGTCATGAGCCAAGAGATGGCTATTCTTTGGAGCCTGATGCTTCAGGCTGTGTCACCAGAAATCACGTGGCTGAGTGCTGTGGAATTCTGAAAGCTCTTCCGAGTGTGTACATCTGTTTGATGCTCAGCTGCGTTTGGCTCCACTGGCCTTGAGGTTCAGCTCTCTTGGCCTTCTTTTGCTTGGTAGAGATACTTTCTTATAGTAAAGACACTAATGGTGCCTTTGGCACTTGGCAAGCAAGGACAGACAGACCAGACCTAGCTCCTGTTCAGGGGGTAAAAAACCCAAGGGCTGGTGTTGAACATTCTCATTCCTGTCAGGTATTCACATTCCTATGCTGTGTATTCTTAATTAATTTGGGAGCTGTCTGTGTCTGCTTGCCTAGTTTGGAGTACCCATTTACAGTAAATGTTCTGTTGGCTGCATTTGTCCTCAAGGGATATAAAAACTTGACAGATCTCAGGTCCAACTACTATTTTAGCAGAATCATTGGCTTTGTTACTCACATTGTAGGCTGGTTCATACAGCGGCTTTTAACTCTTGAATGTTTGCCTGCATAAATGTGCAGGGGAAAGGGATAAAACGAGACTCGCCAGCAACGAGCAATGGGGTGGCACACCAAAGTTTGAGGGATTGTGTGCCGGTGAGATCCTCAGCCGGCTACACAAGGTGCTGGGTACAAGGAACTGCATCTGAAATGTTGCTACACCAACACATACAGCACAAGGAAAAAGCAAGAGGAGCTTAGAAGCCTTGGCTCAGTCCCAGAGATGCACCAGCATTGGCACAGGCAAAACCTGGGGGGATGAATCCTGTGGCTGATGTGCTGTAATGGATGGTTACAGGCTCTGTAGGAGAGATAGGCAGGGCAGACAAGGCGGGGGAGTGGTGTTGTATGTAACAAAAGGGCTGGAATGTACAGAGCTTCCAGATGGTGATGGCAGGGTTGTGAGCCTTCAGGTAAGGATTAAGGGACAAACAAATACAGCAAGATGTCATTGCGAGAGTCAACTATAGGCCACCCAGCCAGGATGATGACACCAACAAATTAGTCTTTAAGCAACCAAGAAGTACCTGTAGATCAACACAGCTGATACAAACAGGTCCAGAAGATTCCTAAAACACCTGTACTTATTGGTACAAGTACTATGGGAACTGATTAGGAAAGGTGCCTTCCTTGATTTGTTACTTGTTAACAGACAGGGTCTCGTGGATGAAGTGGTGATTTGGGACCATCTTGGCCACAGTGACCATGAAACAATCAAGTTTAAAATCTCCACTGTCAGGAAGAAAAGTGACAGCAAAACTTCAACTCTGGATATGTAGTGAGCAGAATTCAAGCTGCTCAGGGAACTAATTAGTGAGGTCCCCTTTTGAAGGTGCTAGGGTCCATCAGTGATGGTCAGTTTTCAAGTGCCACCTCTGAAGAGCACCGGAGTGGGCAATTCCAAAATTCTGGAAGTCAAGCAGCCGAAGTAGAAGGCTGGTTTGGCTGAGCCGGGATCTTCTTCTGGAGCTAAGGAGAAAAAGGGAAAGTGTATGGCCAGTGGAAGCAAGGCCAGGGGACATGGGAGGACTTCAGAGATGCTGGAGTGGTGGACAGCCAAACTGCCAATCATGTGGCCACTGCTTTGGTGGGAAGCTAAGCAGAGGTGGCCCCACGATAGGAGAGTGCCAGGGACGACTGCCTTCTTGCTTCTGCCTTTTGCTTCTGCCCCTTTCCATTTTGTTTTTTCTTTTCCATTCCTTCCCTTCTTCCCCTCCCTGGCCCTGGATTTTGTCATCCTCCTTCTAAAGCATCCTCGCCCGCGAGGTGGAAATCAGTCGCATGGATGGAAGTGAGAGTACGGCCATCTCCCCATCCTCTTTTTGTCCCTTTGGCATCCATGCCACTGTCGCTGTCCTGTAGACTGGGAGATCGCTCTTGCATTTCCTTTGCACGGGTGTGCGAGGCATTTCTGCCCAGCCAAGGTGGTGGGGGCGGGTGTTCTGTCATCCCCTCTGGGGAGCTGGGCCAAGTTCCGGGGCCTGGAGCCTGTGTGGTGCTGCAGGCAATCGTCTGCCCACGGGAGATAAAGGCCAGAACCAGCCTTCTGTCCGGGCACCTTTTCTGTGGGAGCAATCTTTGGAGATGTATTCAGTATTGGAGGTTGTATCTTTATTTCGGTGCTGGGCTCCTGAAAGAGGATGACAGTGCTTTTACATGGGAAGGAAAGCACCTAGCCCCAGTGTGAATGATGGGCTGCCCAGGAGAGGTAAAGGCCAGAAAGACCTTTCTGTCTTGGAAACTTTTGTGTGGGAGCAATCCTTGGACTTACACAATATTGGAGGTTATATCCAAAAAGTCTGCTGTGAGCTCCTGAAAGGGCATGACTGCTTTAACACGGGACGGAGAGCACCCAGCCCCACCGCACCAGGGGCAGACGACGGTCTCCACAGGGGAAGTCTCCTGGGAGGTGGCGGGAGGCAAAGGCAGGAGGAGTCAGGGCGCTGAGGGCGGTGCCGTGGGTGCCGCTGGGGCGGGAGGAAGGATGCCCGTTTCCCGGCGGAGCCGTCAGCTGACGCCGCCGTTTCCTGGCCGTGCCCGCCATGCTGCGGCTGCTGCTCCCGCTGGCCGCCCTGGCCGCGCTCCTCCGGGCGGCGGTGAGTCCCTCCTCGCCTCTCCCTCCTCCAAGCGCACCTGGGGCCGTGGGGGGCGGCTCCGAGGGGCGCGGGGGGCCGGCGTGGCTGAGGGCTGGGCAGGGGCCTCCTCCCGCCGCTGGAGGAAGGCGCTCCGCCCTTGATCCGTTTTTAATTAAACCATGAGCGATTTGGGGCTCATGGGCGGCGAGCAGGGCGCGTGTGCCGGGATTGTGCTGCGCCGAGGGGGAGGTCCCGCGGCAGGGACGAGGAAGGGTCCGTGCCCTTCTCCCGAGCAGGCCGTGTGGAGCTGGGGAAGGGCTGGCGGTGGCGCCCTCCGGGGGGGGATGGCCGGGGTCGCGTCTGGCCCGGAATGGTGGTGCCAGCTGTCCTCCGGCCAGCGCCGGGGCTCCCTGCGCTCCCGGGAGTCGGGGAGTGCAGGGCCTCGCCGAGCAGCCAAGGGCGGTGCGGGAACCGGTGCCGATCCCAAGGGAAAACTCGCTCGTCCTGTGGTGTCTGAGAGGAGGGAAAGGAGTTTTTCCTGTTCTGCATCGACTCTGTAGTAGGCACTTTGTCCCATACCACTGCCTAAGGACAAATCCTTGGTCTTGACGGTCTTGTGACTCATGCCTTGAGTTTGAGGCAGTGTGTCGCTATTACCTTGGTAGATGGTGCAGTTGAATCGTGCACGGGTGGTTAAAGTTGTATGAAAAGCAGCACAGCCTCAAGTGAGACCTCTATGGAATGGGTGACAGTAAATGTGGGGGAAGTCATGGCTGAGCCTTCCAAAATTCTGAAGGTTGGTGGGTAAGAGGAATGGAGAACGAATACTCACCAAATTTGGTAGTATTAGCACTCCTGGGGAACTTAATAGATTAGTTTAAAACAGATTAAATACTGTAAAAATATATAGTGAGTTTCAAGAATTTGCTGCCATGTGAGGTTGTAGAAGCAAACAGTGTTTACTGGATTCAAAAAATTGGATTTGCCAAATTTAAATTTATCAGGTTCATAAACAACATCCAGAAATGACTAGGCAAGGATTTGCTTTCGAACATCCCTAGTGTAGCAGCTTTATCAGCTGGAGGAGTATGAGGGAGCAGACCACAGACAGTGGCCAGGGTCATGTAATTTCTTTAAACAGCATTTCTTGTTGCGGTTGTCCAGACAGAATATTACCTGGTGTCTAGAGGACCTATGGACTTGGATCAGTAGATTAGCAGGGCATTTTTTATGCTCTTATCCTTTCTAGCTTTGTTTGTGTAAAATAGCAGTTTTTTAATATGAGAGCTTGAGGAACTGAGGGTGGCAGACACGGTTTTTCTTATCAGCCCACATTTCCCTGACACAAGCAATGAGGGAAGGGATCCTTTTAAAACTTGCTCTAGTCTTCGAAATAGAGCAGGGTCCTGTTATCAGGGAGCTGCTAATGTTCTTTTAAATTAGCTTGGGAAGGTATATGCTACAAATAAGCAACCTGGCAAACTACGGTTTTGAGACTTCTGGGCTCAGGCTCACTGCTGAGCCCACCAAGGCTGCTTTTGCGTCCTAGTTCTGAGATATTTTTGGCTGTAATGATTGCTTTTTCTCTAGTTAAAGTGTGGACTGAGAGACAGGAAGTGTGTTGAAAATAAGCATATGGCACTGCATGACTGTTATGTCAGACATGATCTCTATTGTATATTATGAAAGACCATCCAAACTTTTTTCATCTACAATCAAAATGAAACAGTAGGTTTGTTTTAAATAGAAATATGCGTGTGTAGAAACACTGTGACTGAGCAAAATACAGAGCAAAGCAGAGAATTCCGGTGCAATTCAAACATAATTGATCCTTGTTTGTTTTCAATCTGTGAGCAGATATGTGGTAGACTCTGCTCCCTTCTAAAGGAGCAGAGTGTGGGACGTTTTGATCCCTTTTCAACTAATCCCTGTTAGAATAGGATATGCTGAAATAGCCATTGAAACTTGGAAACTGTACACGTAGTGGAAGTGGTCTGGAAGCGAGTAGCAAAACACAATGTGAGTTTCACTGATCCTACTGATTTTCAGGGCTTTGGAGAAGTCTGATTCGCAACTGCAGGCAAGGATATCTGCTGATACATCATCTGCAGTTTCTGGGACCACAGTTGCATCTGGTAGCTGTTCCAGTGGGGATTTCACTGCTGCTGTAGCATGTGTTAGTAGAACCTCTTGCATTCGGTAAGAATGAGGTAGGGTGATGCCTGCTTTTCGGATGGAGCCAACTGCTTGGGAAGAAGAACAGAAAACACATGTTAAATTAATATCAGAAACAACTTAGTCCCAGAACATGTATGAAATTTCCAAATACTATAATGATTGTTTCCAGCACTCATTGCATCCCTGTTGCGATCTATTGCCATCTGCTATAAGGAAGTCTTAATGAGAAAAGAGCATATTAAAAAAAAAAAAAAGGGTGGGGGAGGAATCATAGAGGGCTGCAGGCAGGGAGCTTGGAAGGGGACAGCCAAAATCCAGTCTTTTCTGTTGTCTGATTTATTCCACATCAGGACATCTCCTCTGTGTCTTTATAACAGTGATTCTGCATGACCCAGCATCTTGGGTAGTACGTAGAGTAACATCCTTTATTGCAGTCTGGGAAAAAGGGAATGTGTGTAATATTTTAAAACGGCTGATACTGGTTCCTGGTTGCAGGCTTTGTTGACCCAAGGCACCCCTTCATAACCACATTATTGCCTACTGGAGACTTCTGCAGAACAGAAGGGAACGGTCAGGAAGCAAGATGATCTCCTTCAAGCAACTGCCCCTTGAAGCAAAGGCTGCAGTGGCTGCAGGAATGGTTTTCTTCTCTATGATGCTGTCACGGAGTTACCTGGCAGAAAAACTCGATCTCAGGATGCGGCACTGGGTTCTAAGGCTGCAGATGGCACTATTTACCAATACACTCATGCTGATGGGATCTCTTCATGTTTGGAAAAGCACAGTCACCATGTTCACCAGGTCTTCAGCTGCCAACTCCCTCTGTTTCATGCTGTGGAAAATAGCTGTGTTCATGTTTCTAGCTTTGGCTCATTCAAGCTTCTTTACATTGCTATTTCTTGTTGCAGAAGAGCCCTATTTCTTTTCTTTAGCTGCCTACACTTGCCTTGGGGCCTATATCATTCTCATCTTCTTCCTCTTCACTCTAGGCTCTGTAGAGCAGGCTTACAAGTTCTTGGTGGGGAGAGGCACTAAGGCAGGCACTGGCAACAAGAACAGAACAGCAATGAAACCAGTTTTGGCAGTCATGCTGACTCTTGTGCTGACTGTTGTCGGGCTGTTAAATGCTTCCCAGCCTCCTGCTGTGAATTCAGTGGAGATTCCAGTTCACAAGCTGCCCTCAACCATGACTAACCTGAAAGTGGTGTTGCTTTCAGATATCCATCTGGGGCCTACTGTTGGGAAGACCAAGCTTGCCATGATAGTGAGAATGGTTAAGGCTTTAAAACCAGATATCACGGTGATCGTTGGGGACCTGACTGACGCTGAGGCAGAGATCATACGACCTGCTGTTGAGCCTCTTGGAGAACTTGATTCCCCTTTGGGGACGTACTTTGTCACAGGAAACCATGAGTACTACACATTAGATGTTAGCAACTGGTTTGAGCTGTTAAAATCATTTAACATTCAGCCACTGCACAATGAGAATGTGAAGATTGTTTCACCAAAGAGCACTGATGACTGGTTCTGCCTGGCTGGCGTGGATGATATTGAAGCAGATGCATTACGCTACTCGGGACATGGCATGGATTTGAAAAAAGCTCTCAGAGGTTGTAGCAGTGAGCATGCGATAGTGCTTTTAGCTCATCAGCCAGTTGCTGCAAAGTGGGCCCTTCAGGAGAGACCAGACATAAATTTAATTCTCTCTGGCCATACTCACGGAGGGCAGATTTTCCCTCTAAATGCTGGAGCTTATCTTCTGAATCCATTCTTTGTTGGCTTGTACAAAGTTGGGCAGAACACCTTTGTCTATGTCAGCTCAGGGACGATGTACTTTGGAATACCCATGAGGCTGGGCAGCAGAGCTGAAATAACGGAGATAATCCTACGTTCTGCTTGAGTTTGCCATTTGACAGACTTCTTCCGTTCTTTTTTTGGTCAGTATATTGGCTCTTCTGCTGTGAAAGCAAATCCTTTTTCAGGGAAGCCAGAGAAGATGTATTGGGCTGAACTTCAGCAGGTTCTATTGAGTTTGAGCAGAAAACACTAAACTGTATCTTGGGCCTATGAAAGAAATTTGGGGCATGTTAAAATACTGAAGAAGTTAGTTCTTTGAGTTCACTATCATTGAGATTCTGCATTGAAAGCTAATGCTGATGTCATGCAGATAATGTGTGTCCTGTGCATGTTTAGTAATATCTGTTTCCTGCGCCTACTTGATTTTCCAGTGTTTGCTATCTATCAGGCAGCTGCCTTATCCAGTCTCAGGCAGGCAAAGTTCTGATCTCATGCAGCGAAATCACTCGTGCATGTTTTGCAGAAGGGACTGCAGAGTGCCCACTGAGTATGCAGAATCTAGAAGTCTTATGCTAGAAATGTTAGGGGAAGGGAGTAGTTGAGGATTTTTTTTTTTTTAATCGAGGCTGGATATCCGTATCCTTCTAGCTGTCTGCAACATGCACGAGGGCTTCCAGTCTGTGCTTACTAGTACAGTAAGTTGCCAGCCATCAGTTCCTGAAAT
Organism: Lepidothrix coronata; assembly: GCF_001604755.1. NCBI lineage: Eukaryota > Metazoa > Chordata > Aves > Passeriformes > Pipridae > Lepidothrix > Lepidothrix coronata. The sequence continues at coordinate 63,492 of NW_016690533.1, read as the reverse complement.
CCAATTTTTTCCAGTTAAAAAGTTGGTGAGACTGACATCAAAGGATGAAAGTAGCAGTCATTCTCAGGCATTTCCCCAGAATAGCTGAGCATCTAGTAATTACTTACTGAAAATAGCTCTAATAAAAGCAAATGAGAAAGAAATTTCAAAATTAATTTCTGTTGCTGTCTAAGCATGCAGTACCTCCTGATGTAGAGCACAAAATCCGAAGCTGAAATACTAAGTGTCTTTTCATTCTATGTTTTTTTTTCTTTCTACCTAATTTCTGCTCTGTCATTTTTCTCTTGCAAGAGTAAGGAGATGCTATTTGAAAACAATGCAAATAGGTTAATGCTTGAACTTTGTTTAAAGGCTTTAATATCTCAAGTAAATTGTGCCCTTTTTCAAGGAGACTAAGCTCTGCAGTGGGTGACTTTCCTTAAGAGCACTTGCATATCATTGTCCTGGGTGTCTGTAGCCACAGGGCTTCCCTTGCTCTGCCTTTCTGCCCACCAGCACCTGGGTTCCTCTCAGGCAGACCCATGTAGCATGGGGCAGAAGAGAGCAGTTTTTATGTGGGAGACTTGAGGATGGCAAGACTAGAACTGAGGTGTTCAGTCTTTTCCTGTGTGAACCTGAAGCACACGACCATACACACTTCTGTTTTGTTCTTCAGCTTCCATTCTCGTTTTGAAGGAGGTGTATTTGAAAAGTGCTATAAGCTTTGTAAAGTTGAGTTTTTCTCTGAGTTAATAAATTTTGAAGTTTCGCTTCATCCGCTTCCTTCAGCCCTCCCCCAGGCAGAGTTTCTAACTGCTAGGTTGGTTTTGTATCCTATTCCTATGTACAAACATCTTGCCTTTTTACTCAGGAATATTGAGAAATACTGTAAATGTGTCATGAAGGTCAGTGGAATTGTTGGAGAAGTCAGTGTTCTTTTAATCTGAAAACTGAACACCTGACCAGTCAGGCTCTCTACTTGCCAAACTAGATAATTTCTGTTTCCTGACACCTATAATTTTGTGAACTTTTTTTTTATGCTCATGAGATGATACCTGCTTAAGTATCCTGAAGTTTGCATGTATATTTAACGCTGCCCACTGTCTGTGTGGGCAGTGAGTGCCACCACTTTGCAGTCGGTGGCGTAGTGTCAAATGGTCTTAGGCAGTGAGAACTTTGATAGCCTGTAACCCTCTGTTTACTTACCGACATGCCTTCAGTTAAAAGCTTTTCACTTGTTGCACTGAGTGCTTTACCATGTAAAGAAGACTAATTGTTAAGCAAGTTTCCTTGACAGGAGGCATTTGTCGGACTGATTTTAGATGGTGTCACTTTCTCAGTGAGTTGCTAGTATTACTTTTTCTTTTATTTTTTTTTCCTTGCCCTTTTTATTCTTCTCTTCATTCTGTCCAAATGTGTGCAAAAACCTAGCTGAAGAGGTCTTTCCATTCCAGGATTTCTTAATTACTTTTTATGTGCCTCACTTGGAATATTGTAATATGTCCTTTCAGAAGCCAAGATGCATCCTTTTAGGAGTGGTCATATTGTCATTTCATAACTTTATTGAGTTCTCCCACTGTAATTTAGTTCTTGTTCAATTTGTTTTCTGTAAGTCTCTCCCTCTGAAAGCTTGTTTGCTTGATGATTACTTATTACTTAACATGTTTTCTTTCTGTGCCAAAACATTTCAAAGCCTTTTCTTATTTTGCTTCTTAAATATGAATGGAAAGTATCTTAGATCAACTTTCTTCTTGATAAAAGGAATTAGCTGTTTCTAAAATCTAATAGAGTAATATCTAACTGTCCTTCAAGGTTCTTCCTATACATTTTCCAATTTGACTTGAATGTCCACAATGTAGACCCATGTTCAGTATTCCAGGTGAAGAAAAATCGCTGTGCTGCTTATTTTGTAATTTTTTTTGATTTTTTTTTTTTAAATTTTGTGTGTGTGTGTGTGAAATGTATTTGATCTGGAGAACTTAACTAAATGAATATGTATTTCTTTCTATAAAAGGCCAGTACACCGGGGGGTGGGAGGGCAGTTAATTACTGTCAGAATTAATAGCAGAATAGATTAGTATCATCGCTTTGTGAAAGTTATATTTATTATGTAATTACTATAGAATGGATTAAAAATATGTAAAATGTGATATAACAAATGCTTTAAATGTTGGGATTTAATAAAATTTTATTCTTATATCAAGAAATATGCCTCTAATGACCTCTTATTTTGTACCAGTATATATTGAGCAGTTCATGCTGAATAGTTTTAACACACTCGTATTTACTAACAAAAAGCTACCGACAATAAACCTGACTAGTTTTGGAAAATCTTGCACCCACACTGCTAAGCAAGCCATGGTGAAAAGTGGGAAAGGTAAGGCCACTATTAAATTTTCCTGAAGCATATTAGGAGAAAAAGGTGCAGGCTGAAGAGATGAGAATGTGATGCAGAAAAAAGAACTGCTGCAAGGAAAGAGAAGGGTTATTAAGACAATTTCTTGGAAAGAGCAAAAGTGGTTTGTGGTTCTCAATTTTGGTACTTAAGCTTTGGGGTAGAGGAAGGGCTGTTTTGTGTTTGAGTGGTCTAGATAGGAGAGGCCAGAAACCTTCACAGGTGGAGAGGTTTGTTGAGGATTTGTATCCACATCTGCTTGTTTTCCAAATAAGGAAAAAACCCTGCTTTGTAAATTTGGAGAATGAGAGATTCTAGCCACTGTTAAATAAATTTGTGTGTTGAAGATATGTATTTTTTTTAATATCAGGAGACATACACATTATAAAATTACAAAATAGTATTAAGACTGCAAAATAAATTCTTCCTTCGTTTAAGAAAGGACAAATTCTTTAGTTCTTCCCTTTTTCGTGTGAGGATGCTCTGAGCAAGTAAGATGCAACATTACCTCTAAGGGTCTGAATTTTCAGCTGGCACTGATGTGATTTGCTGTGAATGAGCTGGCATCCCAAACAGTGCTGTTAGGGTGTGTCTGTTGAATCTGCTCGCCAGATGAGCAGACCCCCTACCCCATCTAGGGAGATAGAGTGGGAATGAATTCCTGCATATTTGCAACCATGAGTATGCAATATTGACTGAGCTAGACATAAATTCATGATGAGAGCTCTCTTGTTTTCATTGCAAGCCCTGGGTCATGAATTAACAATAAAATACTGTTGAGTAATTGATCCTGAGTGGAAGTCTGTTTGCAGTGGGTGATGAATGAGGTAAATCGGAAGTACTCTGGAATCTTCCTCCCTCTCTTCACCCCTGTAATAACACTGTGTCAGGAAGCATATGTGTTGGGAAGGTGACTTACAGCTTTAGAAGCATGACTTCTGAATGGTAACTGGTTCAATGATGACCACTTTCATAATTAATACCTTCTTTTAATTGTTTTATTGCTTTAAGGGAGCCTTGGTTCTCTGCCAGAGCTGTCTGTCCCTGGGGGCGTGTAAACAGTTGTTTCAACATTCATCATCTCAACAGTTATCTGCCACAAATGGAACAAGTGTCTTTTCCATAGGCCTCTTGATGTAGTCTAAAGTCTAAATGAGAGGACTAAAATTCTCTTACAGAGGGAAACCACAGCAATTTTGACTCTCTTTATTTCCAGGGATAGTGGCCTCTTAATGTGTAATGTGCTTTTATCCCTAATGATGCCTTTGTTTTTTCCTCTTACAGCATTGCAGAACTGCATTGCTGCACCTGGGTTCTGAGTTCCATTTAGTCATGATCATTTGGAACACTCAGCTCTGCATTAGTGCTGTGATTTGTCACAGGGCCCTACAGTAAAAAACATTTGAAGAATGTGAAACATCTGCTTGGTGTTTGTAGGGGAGAATGGTTTTGTCAGGGGTACACACAGTACAATTTCATCCTAGTGCAGCATGCCCAGGAATCAAGATGCAGGTTTTAACTGAAAGATCTGCAAAAAGCCACATATATTTGAATTGACCAGAAAGTAAGCATCTTAGCATCCTTTGCAGTGATAGTTTACTTGAGGCCTAACAGCCTGGAGTTACTACAGAATAATAATTTCCTATGGAGAATCCCAGCCTTTGAGTTACAATTGTTCCATAGCAGTTGGTTTGTATTTCTGAGCTCTGTAAGGCCCTGATTTTGTAGAAGTCTGGCATGCCCATGCCTTTTTTGAGTTCAAGATTTATTTCAACTTTCACGGAACTCTCTGTTAAGTAATCTGAAGAATGGGTCCGTGTTTATGGAATGAGAGCATGAAGAGCTTCTGCTGTGCCACACTTGGCAATCCCTTGCATTTCTGGTGTCCCTGCCAGCTTGTTGTATCTTCCCATATCTGTTGTTATATGTTGACCACACTTTCACTTGTTCACTATTGGCAGAATGTTTTGAATTGCTATGTGCATTTAGGACATTTTCCACAACTTTTTTTAGGTTTTCTGCAAAAAATTGCCTCTGTTGCAGCTGCAACACAATGTTGAAATTTGTAATCTTGAAATGTTTGTAGAGAGTTATCTCACTCAGTTGCTCCATTTAATGACAGTCTAGGGATAGGCATGTTTGCTGAGTAATTTCATCCTCAGTTTTTCAGGAGGGTGTGTTTTTATTTTGAACTATATCTACTAGTTTGTACTCTTGTTCTTTTGTCCTGTGACACACTGTACTGGTTCCTGTTTGCTTTTGTGTTGTGCTAAGGCTCAAGTGGGCTATAGGTAGCCAGTCATTCACCATCTGTTATTTTAGGACCATTGTATCTTCTGTTATAGGCAACCCACAGGTGTTGTATAGACTGTTCTCTGTGTCTTTCAAGGCAGGAAAAAATTACATCGTGTGTTTGTTTGTTTTGTACACAGAATGTACCCCAGAGGAGTTTTGGGATTGATTATGATTGCAACTGCTTTGTCAAAGATGGGGAGCCTTTCCGTTACATCTCTGGCAGCATTCACTACTCACGGGTGCCCCGGTATTACTGGAAAGACCGCTTGTTGAAGATGAAGATGGCAGGGCTTGATGCCATTCAAACGTGAGTAGCTGATGACTTTCCAAGAGATTTGTAGTCCTGGGAGCTGTATGAGAAGTAGTTAAGTGGAACGCTGCCATTTTTACTTGGTTTATTATTTTTTAAGTAACAGGTGAGAAAGCTCTGGAGAAGTGAAGGGTGGTACAGGATGACCCCTGTGAGTGTAAACTGAGGCAGTTGGGCAGGTTATAACTAACAGGCAACACCTATTTCACAACCCAGGGTGCAAATGTGACCTGAAATAAATTGTTGGACTGTGAACTTTGGCAGCTATGAAACAGTTGTATGTGCTCTGCCTTTGCCAAGGACGTTGTATTCTGTGGTCAAAAGGTAGATCAGGTGAGAGGACACAATAGCCTATTTAAAGCTCTTTCACCAGGAGCATTTAAATTTAGAAAAATGGTTGGGAACTAGGTGTTCTTGTTTGGAAAAAAAAAAGTCTAAAAGCTTTCATTTTTGTGTGAATACCAAACCCTTAGTCCCTCTTTCTTGTCTTTCCTGCTTATTGCAACAGGTGAGGCACCGATTAAAAAAAAATATGAAGCTTAGTCTTATTTTTGCCAAAGCTTTCTTGACAAGGGGAGCGGTGGAAAAGTGTAAGGCACAGTCTTTTCAAGCAAGGGTTGTAACTCCCAAACAGGTTTGGTTTTATTTCTTAAATCATTGCAAGGCTTAGAGCTTCTCTTTGAAGCTGCCTGCTTTTGTGCTGTGGACTGCCAGACAGTGTTGGTTCTGGCAGTGCAGAGCCTGTAGGCCAGGGCACTTTGCTCCGTGGGAGTGTTGCACCACCTCTCCTTCCCTACCCTTGAAATCGGTGTTTTTGTTAGACCTGCAAGTTGCCTTGTACACTTGGGGGTGTGATTAGTCAGGGTTAGTATGTGAAGAAAATACAGCAGTGAAAGAAAAGAAGTTGTGTTTTTCCAAATTTAGGATTCTCTATTATTTTTGTGTGTGATCTTCTCTGTCTTGAGATGATGCAGTGACTGGTGAGTGGGTTTTGGGTGTTTTTTTGTTGTTTTCCATTAAAGCAAGCAAGCTCTGTCTTCACTCACATTATGAAACAGAATGGGATTAAGTAACACACTTGCTCAGGACAGGGTTTCTGGAATTGCCCATGTAATTATTTTTTGCTGCAGTAAGAGTAATCTAAAGTGGACCTGAAAATTAATACCTTTTGTTGTTTGACTTGAAGATCAGCCTGGGTCCAGATAGTGGCTCTGTGACTCATACTTCCCTTATGTCTCTGATTAATTTTCCTCCTCCTCCCAACACCCATTTTCAGCTTTTAAAAACAGTCCCTTCCTTTTTTTTTGTTTGAAATTGCCTGTTCATGTCTCTGCTGTGTCACAGACCTTTTGAGATAGAATATTTTCTTTCTCGTTCACCCTATCACTGTTGTTTAATGGCAAAATTGCTGCAGGGCTGGTTTGTTTTCTTCGCTGTTGCTTTCACTCTCCTCCTTTATAATCTCCCACTAAAACCACGGGGTTTTTTCTTATTTCTTTTCCTTTTTTTTTCCTTGTTGAAATCTCTGCTTTACTGCTTTGCATTAGCATCCTTCTGCTGTGCAGGAAGGAGCGGAGATTGTCTTGTTCTGCTGGTGCCAACTGTTGGTCTTGGGAGGGCTGAGTTTTGTCTGTTTTGGCACAGAAGGTGCTGTACAGCTGGCAAGTGGTTATGGGACCTATGGGCTTAGGTGTTGCTGGATAACAAATGACAGATAACAGTTTTATTACAACCTCCATTTCTTTCTGTAAGAGCACACTGAGATTCTAGAACTTTCTCCCCTGTTATTGCTTTACCTTTGGATTTTTTTCTGCTGTGGTAAAAGATAAAGTCCTAAATGTGTACCTTAGAAGCAGAAATGACCCAGTGCCTTGCGTTTTCTACAGGAATGAAATCCATGCATTTTTCCATTTGATACCAATCTTTCTCTCTTTCTCTTTTGATGCTAAAAAACCACCTCACCCACCAAAAACCCCTTTTGTTTTTCTTAGAAGTTTGCCAATAATCAAGCCTTACTGTTCTTTATTATTTGAGATAAAGCAATAAATGTTCATTATCCCAAAAAAATCTGCTGTGATTTTGTGGTTTTATTAAAAAATGAAAATCAATGTACATGATTATTTAGTTGTGTTTTTGTTTTCTCTTCTTCTACATACTTTTTCCTGAATAAGTAATGCTGTTGGCAAGGGACTGTGAAGTCATTCTGGAATGGGCAGCAGCACTGCTAGACTTCCTGGTAGAATGTGGTAGTTGGACTCCCAATCTTGAGGCCACCTCTGAAGATTGTGATTTTGCAACTTGGGGTTTTTCCCATGAGATAGGAAACAGTCTTGCTATAATTTGAAATACGGGAGCCTTCCTTGTTCTTATCAAGGTGTTCCCAGTAAGGCTTACCACTTCAAGGGACACAGAATCCTTTTGTTATAGGATTGTTCTTGTAAATACCATGTGGTCGAAGCCAGCCAGACCTGTTCTCCTTCCTATTCTCTGCAGCTTCTTTTCCAAAAGACTCACTATGCCTTGATGCATCTGTGATAAACAAAGTCTCGAGTTTCTATAAGTTTCGAATAATAGTTTATTATATGGTAAAAGCAAGCAGCTGACTGGGTGACAGAAATGGAACCAGTTTCCCAAGTCTGCACACCCCTACTACAGGGTACATTTAGTATTTATCTTAGCTACTTCATGCATATACATTATATCATATACATATACATTCTACAGGTTTTTGCTAAGTATTTAATATATGGGTTTTCTTACAGCTAAAGCTAAAAGGGGTTATCTCTACAACCAGTCATAATTCTTGTATTCTTGGATGAACAGGTGCCTAAAGATTTAGTTCTACTATATTTTATTCTTAGGATAGTAAGGAGGTTTTAGGCCTCTTGACCTTGTAAGGGTCTGTTTTATTTCTTTATGGGGGTGTAATTAAGTTTTACAATCCGTTTGTTTTATTTTGATGTAATCACCCATTTGTTTAATGAATCACAATTATTTATATATCACACATCTTTTGGCTCCTGACTGAGTCAGCAGCTCATCCTGGACTCTGGAATAGGTGAAGGCAGTACATATATATATAACTGCCTGCACCTGGTAGCATCTTAAGCAATAACAGAACATGAGAAAACGGGTGACAGAAAGCTTGATCTTACATTAAAGCTTAAAATATCAAGGCATACACCTTCTAAATAGCAGGTTGAAATTTAATGTTGTGGTTGGTGTGACATCCCAGAAAATGATGGAAAAGGACACTGAGGAGCTCTACTCCCCACCTCAGCAGGCAGCACACAAAAGTGTCTGGTCACACGAGGGTAACTCCACGTTTTCAGTTCCTGAACAGTGTCTGTCAACTGTACACGTGTGCTGTCAAAGACATCTGGAAAGGACTGAAAGTTAGGAGTTTGTTTGGTTGGTTTTTTGGGGGTTTTTTTGCATGGAGGAGGTAAGCAATTAACCACTAGATGGAGGTAAATATATACAGAATTTACAGATCGGTTGTGAAGCTTCTTGGAAGAATCCACAGTTACCTTTATGGGCTCATAGAAGGTTAAAGTATGTTGAGCATTTTCTTTGTTGGCTCCATTTGTTGACTAATGAGTGGAAAACTGTAAACCTGTAGAAACTCCTTCTAAGAAAGAGCTGCTGTTTGTCTCTTAAAATTACTTAAACACAATTTACTGTTTTTAAATACTCATATATGTGTAATTTAACTAGCTATAATATGTATATGTATAATATGCTGCTCATTTCTGAAAGTAGTACAAGTTACTTAATTTTACACTTAAAAAAACCCACCCTGATATTACAGAGAGAATTATTTTGTACATTAAGGTAGTTAAAGTATGGGGTTTTGCCTGTTGAGAGCTCTGTAATAGGAGAGGAAAACTGTGACTTCTGAAAAGGAGAAGACTATAGGATAAAGCTTAGAAATTGGGTGTAAATGGAAAGTAAATGCTATTACACAAATACAGAAGAAATACCACCTTTTAGGTTTGAGAAAGGGATGTGGCTTTCCTATATAAATTCATTATTCTGTGAGTAAAGCAATACAGCATTAATCACTGACTGTAAATTTGTACAATGGTATATAAGAATTATACTCATTAATGATAACAATTTCAAAGTAAAATGATTTGAGGCCATTGCTAGCTGTAGAAAATATTGGGGATTAAAGTGTCTTAATAACAATTTTTAGACCAGTGTTTATAATACGTTTATATCATGATTCATTCTGTAAAAAAACACTTCACCTAAATTTTTTTCTGAATTTTCTTCCCTCCTTCTCCACTAGAATCTACTTTTTTTCCAGCCTTGTGGTGAAGCATGGGACATAAATGAAAACTGTTTCTGGAAGAATTTTTCTATCTTCTTCCATCTTGGAAGAAGAGCTGGAGAAACCCTCCAGTCCTCACCTCAGATGCTATTAAGCGTATTTAAACCTTGAGACTTGTTTCTAGAACAAGTTCATAAAACTCTCCAATGAGTATATTTTCATAACTAACAGATGACAAGGTGTAGTTAAATTGCAGCTAGAATGCTTTTCTCATATTAACCTCTAATTTACTTACCAGTGATAAATAACTGGTTTGGTAGACTTAAAAAAAAATAGTATAAGTGGTTGCTGTCTCTCTGTAGTCATATTTTAGGCAGTGAGAAACTGTTATGAAGTTAATACCCAGTCATCTTTATTGAGCTCAAACAGGTGCAGTGCTCTTATAGAAGCATTTTTCAGTGAAAGAATTCCTACATCTACCTCCCTGATGTACAGGAACAGACAAAACTTTGCCTCTTACTGCAGTGTCATGTTGGTGATTCATAGTCAGATGGTACTTCTCAGTGGAACTTGCAGACCCTTTTCCTATTAATACCACTTCCGTATGTCTTCTTTCTCATTTTGTATTTTTTTTACTTTTTCTATGCAAGAGAGACTTGAAAGGGGATAACTCTTAATCCCTTGTTGATTTCAGACTACGTTGCTCATTAGTTAAAACCACTTAGAATCCTCGTCGTGTTCACTCATCAATTTGCAAGTGCTCCCCATTTGCAATCATGCAGATGTCAATAAAAGCTTTGGATATAGTTAGACCTACCAAAGAGACTTGGGATACTCCTCCAAATAACCCATTGCACTCCCAGCATATTGTGGGTTGTTGTTTTGTTGTTAATTTTTTTTCTGTGTTGTTATCCCGGTTATGCTCTTCTTTTTTTTCTTGCTCGCTTATAGGGATGTGGTACAGCAAAGTACCAAAAGTTTTGTTAAGTCAAGAGACGTGAATTTTTTTCCTTTAATCCTTTAGGCAAATTTTCCAAAGAACAAATAGATTTAGGTTTATTTGTCCTTGACAAATCCTTAGTTACATATATATGTAACTTAAAAGAATTCTGCATTCCTAAGCAATAGTTTTGAAAACAACAGAGCTGTTATAGCTTATAGCAAGCTATAATTATACTGCAGTGGTAGCCTACATGATGGTATGTGGAACACGGAAAGTAAGTACAGTACGATACTCTGGTATTGTCTTTTTTAGGTAGGTTGGGCATTGGTTTGTCTTAAATAGTTTCCTACTTTATCCACTTTGACCTTAAATGTCAGCAATCAGCTTTCTCCTCTGCTTGAAAATTAGACAAAGTGCACAAAACTACATTAACATCACATGTATTTTCACAGGATTCACGTATTCATTAAATGCACATTTAGTTTGTTTTACAAGCGAGTTATTCGTGTGCTTCAGAAACAATTAGAGCATGTTGACAAGGAAATAAAATATACCACATAGAGGGGAAAATCTGCATTATGATGCCTGAGTGCACTGCTTTGACTCCATCCTGGCATATGACTTTTAAGCTTCATCATCTCAAACAGAAGCTTAATATTGTACTCTTTCAAATTTTGACATTTGAAAGGGTATGATATTAACTAAGGTTGAAATATTATAATTTTTTGTATTTGATGTTCTTGTGCTTGTTTGTCTGTGTATGGCCATTTCAGTAGTGTACTTATTTGAGGGTTCCTATTTTTCCTATTGAAAGTACTGTTTTATGCACTTTCTTTCCCTCTTGGGTAGTTTTTACAAAATTAACTGTGGAACATATAAACAAATACAGACAGTAAGACAGCGAGAGGATCTTTGCTTGACTGAACACAGTTTTGATTATAGAAATTTTTCTCAGATTTATTCTTTCTAGAACAGTGGCAACAATTCTCCTAAAAGGAAAATGTGCAAAACAAACCCGTGTGCAAAACAGTAAATGCATGGAGAATGAGTTTTCCCATTCCCTTGAATCCTTGCTCAGGCTGTACTCATCCCTGATTTTAATGTCTGTCTGTGCTGTGATAGCCACTTAGTACTATGCCAAGCCAAAACACTCATGGCTGTCAAGAGGTTGTCCAGCAGGGACCTTAAGCTACAACACCATGCATGGTAGTTGGTAGGTTACATGTTTCTTTGTTGTCTTGCAACCAAGTGTTTTTTTTTTGTTTGTGTGAGATGTTCAGTGCCGAGGTTGCGGTTTCTTAAGTCCTGGAAGTAGGAGAGAGGTGTTCTTTCAAATGGTGATCTGCTTGTTTGGTGGCTTTATTACTTAGTTGAAATGAAGTTTTACTTTGTCCAGGCTCTTGGGCACCTTAACATACTCCAACTTGACCGTTCTTCCCACTGTTGTTTTCCAGAACTTACTTTGCTCCTGGTCAATGAAAACTTTCAGGACCAAGATGCAGTATTGTTTGAGACTTAGGTGTTTTTCAGGTTCTTTATAGTGGCAGCAGCATGGACCTGTCAGCCTAGTTGGTGTTTCTTGTGCAATCTGGGTGTTTCGTTCACGAAGGGTCATGCACTGTTTTGGTTCCTGACCTCCTCCTTTGTGAGTGGTTTACAGTATTCATCTCCTCATCAACCTCCCCCCACAATATAGCTGGCACCTGACTTGCTAACTTCAAAGCTATTAACTACTTAAATTTTGCAACAGACATCATAGTTTCAAACCAGCACTACCAAAACCTGTCCTTGCATTGATATGGATTCCTGGAGACATACTGCAAAGTACTAAACCTAATTTCAGTATTAATTTCAATGCCTTCTGCCATATGAAGTAGCTCACAGAAGGAAGGTTGTCTTGTCTTTTACCGACCTTAAGGACCAGTTCAGCATTACAGATCTCTGGGGTGGGTAGTACAAATAGTTGTTACTCTGAATTCTGGTTAGTCTCAGTTTCCTAATGGAAGGTGACTTTCTCTCTTAATAGGTATGTCCCGTGGAACTACCATGAAACCCAGATGGGCGTATATGATTTTTTTGGTGGCAAAGATCTGGAGTATTTCCTGCAGCTTGCTAATGAAATTGGATTGCTTGTTATCCTGAGAGCTGGACCTTACATCTGTGCAGAATGGGACATGGTATACAGCCTTTTGTGACAGTTAGCTCATTTCTAGGGTAAATCTAATGCAAGTATTTCTGTCTCAAAGTAGACAAACATACTTGATGTATCCCTTTGACAAGAGTCTTGCTTTAGTATAATTAAATCTATGCATCCTAAGTGACTTCTTACAATACAAGCTTCCTCAGTATTTGTTTTGTCATTAGGAATTACTACTTTATTGTAGAAAATCAGTCTTCATGTCTCACTGTATATTTTGATAAAAGACTAAATTCTTCTTAGATTTCCTAAAAATGTTTACTGAAGTGTTTCCCTTTCTTTTCACAGGGAGGTCTTCCTGCATGGTTGTTGGAGAAGAAATCTATTGTTCTCAGGTCTTCTGATGCAGGTAGAGACATGAAAAAGGTTATCAAAAATACACTTTGGCAGCAAGGCGACTTGCTGTTTGAGGCCACTGGTAGATAATTCATATTTCAGCTTAAGTTTTTTTGTGAGTAAAATTTTTCAGTACTTTTACTCAGACGTGTGCATTCAAGAAGTATATAGAATGAACAAAGTAGGGTAGAAAGTATCCGAGGTATTGACAAGTGGGTGCCAAGAGGGAAATCATTGTCACCGTTGAGGAAAAGACAGTAGCTTCAGCTTTGAGATCCTTGGTTTTTGTCATGGCCAACTGGCCACTCATCGTGCAGATTCCTTCTGGCTGGGCACTGTCCACGTAATTCCAGAACTAGTTACAGCTTTCTCAGGTGCTGCCTGGTCAGGGACCAGTTACAGAGGGATGAAATGAGACAAGAGATTAATGTGTTTATTGGAGTGCGTGTTGGGCAACAAATATACAGATGTCAGTTTTGCTCATTGCAGGTTAAATTATCTATTTTAAAAATAGTACACCTAGCAATGTTTGAATTCTTTTCCTGTTGAAACATGTTAGGACAACCTGTGTGAGACATGATGAAGTCCCTTTGGTGATTTTCCAAGTTCATCAGTATTTAAGTGTTTTATTTTTTAGTAAACGGTACTAGATGCTGATATTTATGAACAAGTATAAGAACACATCTATTCAAGTATAACAGCAATCTGTTCATTAAATACCATTCATAGTTTGTATAATTAGAACCATGGTAAAAACTATCCCTGTGTAAACAAAAATAAATAAAACAAAAATAAACCCCCAGAAATTTAGGTGAAATGTTTATGCTTTGTGTATCACAGACTACCTGGCAGCAGTAGAGAAATGGATGAGTGTCCTTTTGCCAAAGATGAGGCCTTACCTCTATCAAAACGGAGGTCCAATCATCATGGTGCAGGTAACTTTCTGGAAATCAGATGACTCCTAGCAGCATGAATGCTTATACCACTCTTTCAGACACTCCATGGGTCTTGGGTGGTGGTGTCACAGATGTTCCTTAGCAGTTTCAGGTAGCTGAAATTTTCTGCTGAAATACCTTATCCTAAAGAACCGAATGCACTGTTTCCAGAATTCAGAGAGAGCTCATCTGCTCTGCTGAAGTTGTTTCCCACGACCATAGAAAGCAATAGAGGGAACTTGTGTAGCTTTTTAGATCTGATGTTCATGCCAATTCTCACATAAAGCCAAAATACATTACAAATGCCTGAAACAATTTGACAGGGAAAACCTGCAGATAGAAGAAAAAGCAGTATGGAGTAAGCCTAAACCACATGACAAAAACTGCCTGAAAACTTAGGCTTTTTAGTTCTTAGCACCTAACTTAAGTTGTAAATGTTTCCAGACACAATCTTGTACGTTTGTGGTGAGTAGCTTCTCTCTTAAACTCCTTCTAGATGCGCAGGAGTGATTGTTCTATATTCTTAGAATTTGACCATAATGAAAGCATTATTTCAATTTTTTTTGAACTCTGTGGTTGACACAGGATGGGATAAGAGGCCCTGCTTGTAATATGCCCAAGATCATTTAGCTGAACAATGTGTTTTGTCTGTTGAGCAGAAGCACTGGGAAAAATTATTCTTTGGCAAAAATAAGATGCTTATAACAGGATTTTCAGAAATAACCTTCAGGTCCGTGTGGTGTTGGAGATCTGGAGCTTGAAAGTCCATCTCCTTGAGAAAGGGGCAAGATGTGTACCTTTCAGCAGCAGCATTGTCCTTCTGCCCCAAGTCATTCTGAGTCCATTGCAGGGCTTAACAGTTCATGAACCCTTTGTAGATGTGCGGTTTTGTTGCAGTTTTGGTCATATCACAACCTGTTCTATGGCTTTATTGTTCTGCTTGGGAAGGTGGTTGTAGATCTCAAATTTTAATAGAGATTGTGTTGTGATCACTGTAGCTAAGTAGCAAGGGTAGATACTTCTGGTGGGAGTTGATTTTGTAGGAAAATGGCTTAGCTCTGCTCAGTGATTGCTCCACTGTAAGATACAAGTGAGGGGAATCAGTGCCTAGAAGTCTTGTCTTCTCTTACTCCTCAGATATGGAGTTAAAATGACGTTTTCAACATTGCTGTCAAAGGAAGAAGAGGGTTGGGTTTGGGCTTTCTGGTTTTGGTATTGGATGCAGACTGAAACTGGCTATGGCTTTACTGACTTGCTTTTACTCTACAGGTAGAGAATGAGTATGGAAGCTACTTCGCTTGCGACTATAACTATCTGCGTTTCCTTCTGAAGCTCTTTCGCCTGCATCTTGGTGATGAGGTGGTGCTTTTCACAACTGATGGTGCAAGCCAGTTTCACTTGAAATGTGGAGCTCTTCAGGGTCTCTATGCAACAGTGGACTTTGCCCCAGGTTGGAGACTGCTGTTTGATACCAAAAATTGTGTTTTGTGTGTGGTTGTGACAGGACAAACTGACTTGACTGCTTGACAAACCTGACCGCTTTGTTTAAATGGGGTAATAGGCATTTATGTGTATTTGATGTACTCTTAAACTTACAAGAATCACCCATGAGCACCCAGTTAAAGAGTCTTGCATCTTGAAATCATGAATTAACAATTTACACTGCTCATAGTAAGTATCTCCTAAAAATAAGCAGTAATAGTTGTTGTTGGTTCCATGTATTTTTTTAATATTTCTTTTTGGTCTTTGAGTTTTTTAATGTCCTCGTCTGTCTTAGAATCCAGCTGTCAAAGTACATTTCTTTTTAAGCCAGTGATTATTAGAAAAAAAGTACTGCTGAAGATGATAATTAAAAATGTGCACACTGCCACAATTTGGTGTGATATCGGTCTGAAGAATGGCTTAGCAGCAGTAGTGGGATCAGAAAGTACCCCTTTAATAGGAAAGTTAAGGATTTAAATGTTCATATACTGCATGGACTTGGCAAAATTAGGCTTAAGGCAAAAATAGGCTTAAGGAACAAGAAACAAACTCCAAGATAGATATTTTCTTTTTTTTTTAATATGTGGCCTGTTCTGTACATTATTCTCTCTACAGCCAAACGTGTGCTTAGCAGGATCTGTTTTCTTACAAATAGAATGAAATTGTGAACTCCTTCATGTATATCATTTATGAGATGGCGAGCTACTCATGGAAGTGGTTGTTTCCATTCACTATGGTTTCAACCACTAGGAGTGATCAGAAGTGAAAAGCCTCTTTAGAGACTGCCTGGCTTCTGTTCTTCCCCATAGTCTTGGTAATGTAACCCCAGACCTAGACTTTCCAATGATCAAGTAGCAATTCTGACGCACCTCAGACTTTTTTTGTGCCAGAATGTCATTGCTGAGAAAAGCTGGGTTTTCAAAAGATGTATCTCAAAAGCAAAGGCCTATACATATGCATGCATACATGTATGTATATACTTTAAATAAGTTCTGCAAATGAAACACTGGAATCAAAAGTATTGATTTGTGTGTTTGCTGGAGTAACTTCTCATGATTTTTGCTAGGTTGAAAGGGAGATAAGACACCTATCTCAGTAAAATGAATGACCCAGAAAGTCACAGATGTAGCAACTCAATTTTATTTCTTTCTGTTTATAGGTGGCAATGTCACAGCAGCATTCTTAGCTCAAAGGAGCAGTGAACCTAAGGGCCCTTTGGTATGTCTTTTCACTTAAATTTCTTGTATACTTTCTAATCTTGAAGTTGTTAATAAGAGTTAATAAGAGTTGACAGCAGTGCATTGAATAGTTTTAGAGACATGTTGACAAAGACGTAATTTCCAAGTCAGTCAGAAAAAGTGAATAGAGGAGCTTCTGTGGGTGTTTGTCAAACCCACATTAACTGCTGTTCGGCGAATACTATTTTAGTCTCAAAATGTATTAATTTTGTTTCAGTAGTTTTCCTTGCTAAGGCAAATGTTTACAAAGCAGCGGAAACGCTAAGTATGATTAGATGAGTTAGTGAGATATGTGTGTAGGTGGAAGCTAAAAGCAAAATTAAAACAGCAGGTTAGAAGTTGTTTCCTGTTTTCAGCTACCCTAGAGGTTTTAGGCAAGCCATAATGGGATGTAAGATCACTTTTGACAAAGGGAAAAGGCCCACTGAGGGTACAAGATTATCTCTGTGCTATGAAATTGTTTGTAATATTGATTTTTCATTACATCTGGTCTGTGTATGCTATTCTGCACAGAATATGTTGGATTCATCGTTATTTGAATGCCAAGCGTTTGAAACATTCATGTTGACCAGTTCCCAGGAAATCCATGTTCATTGATACTTAAGCATTTGTTTTCAAAGTGTCCCTATAAAATTATTGAAACGATCCTTTAATTTCTTTGACTCAGTAGTCTGAAAGTTTGACCAGTCTGCTGAAAAGGACTGATTTAGTATATATTTTGCTGTATTTGTAGTAGTTTAAAAATGGCTCAGATGAGTCAAGGTGGCTTTTTTTCCTTCCCTCTCACACTTAGTAACCTTAAATCACATTGGATTCTGTTCTTGTTCCCTCTTCATGTTTTCCCTTCCTCTTTTGCCCTTCCTCCTTTCAGGTTAATTCTGAGTTTTATACTGGATGGTTGGATCACTGGGGGCACCGTCATTCTGTTGTGCCCGCACAAACTATAGCTAAAACACTTAATGAAATCCTGGCACGTGGTGCTAACGTTAACCTGTAAGTGTGTGTTCAGTAGAGCTTAATTTTGGGGGGATTTTTTTTCCCAGTTCGGCAAAACCTGATTTAAGTGGATGGCTTTTTTTTTCCTTTTTAGGTACATGTTTATAGGTGGGACTAATTTTGCCTATTGGAACGGTAAGAAATTATTTAGAAGATACTAATGATGTAGGAGAACTGTTTATGAATTAGGTAGTAATGTATTCTGTGAAAGAATAAGCTATACCTACTTTCACATGAGAAAAGATTACTGCACTGGCTATTTTCTGTCTATTGTCCTAAACCCACATAGTATTTGTCTTTGCCAAGGCTACTTCTGCCTCACTCAGTGCTGTGAAACACTGTTTCTCTTCAGAGTATATCTAAAGACTCTGTAACAGAGCAGTGCGAGCTCACAAGGACATTGTCCTCCATCAGGAACAGTTTCTCTGTGTCAAATCCCACATATCAAGGCCTGCATTGAATTTAAAAATGTAGCTGAGTCTGTGATCGGAAAGAATTCTCAAAGTTGATGCCTTTGGAAAAAAACCAGCTCTTCCACTGCTTCTATGGCTTCTTTTTTCCTCTTGCCTTAGGTGCTAATATGCCCTATATGTCACAGCCCACTAGTTATGACTACGATGCTCCACTGAGCGAAGCAGGAGATCTGACAGAAAAATATTTTGCCTTGAGAGAAGTCATTGGTATGGTGAGTGCCCCCAGAACATTTTTAGAATGGTTCTTTGAAACATGCCTGGTGTACTGCAAACTCTCTTGTTCTTGCATTGGTATAAGTCACTTCTGAATTTACTGTTTTCTGCAAGTGGTGGAAATGAAGTAGAACAAGACAATGAGTCCAACCTAACTGCTTGTTGTTAGAAAAGGGAAAAGGTCTTGCACCTCTCTGGCTATCCCTTCTGTCCTGATGGATCCCTCCTTTCTTTTAGAGGAGAGGATACAGATGTAGCTCTGACACCAAAATCATTGAGCTGTCCTTTCTTAATGTATTTGCTTTCTTTCAGTTGAAGGTCAGTAAGCTGAATCCGCTCCCTCAGTCGGCTGAGAGCCAGTGCTGCCACAAGGGGGGCAGAGAGAGCCAGGAAGGATTTGGCTGGGAGTAGAGATGGGGGAGGAGTGCATAGAGCTTTTTCCTTGCAGCATCAATCAGCCATTCAGTCAGTTTAGGCTCATGGCTCAGTATCAGCCTGATGTGTGCTACAGCTTAGTATTTTGGCTGCCTGTATCCCAAGCTTCATGCTGTGGTTTTGGGCCTCTGTGAGAAGAAGCATGCTTATCCAGCTTGGTTTTGTGATTTCACAAACTGTAGCTAGTGGGTGGGACCAGCTTTGCATTGCTGTAAAAATGCAGTGTCTCTACAAACTGGAGACTGAACTGAAACATGGAACCTGTGTCCAGATTTTGAATAGCTTTGCATTGGAGGCTGTTTAGATGAGGCTTAAAAACAGATTCCACATGAATTCCAAGGCTGAGGCTTGTATTCGTCCTGTTGCATGCCAGCAACATTCCTATTCGCTAGAAGACATTTTTATGCTGGGAGTAGATCTCCCAAAATAGTACTACCCTTCCTCTAGGGTTGAGCATGCCTGTATCTCTGTAAATGTGGAAGGCCTGCTGTGGATTGTTTCCTTCAGTTTCTCAATTTTCCCCAAGCTTGACGGGTTAATTTGATGGGATAATTTTGATGGCCTTTCCAAGGGGAACCTCCTGTCTTGATACAGCCCTTTTCACCAGAGACATCTCCAAACTTCCTGATTTACAGTTGTTTTCTTCAAGACAAGGTCCCTGTCTGAGATGTAAGTAGTATGCTAGTGCAGTGAGAGAGCCTTGATAAGATCTGAAATGTTCAGTATAACCTCAGGTGTGTTGGGTCATTTTTTGGTTTGATTTGTTAGTTTCTTACTTTCCATATCCATAGGTTCTCATGAAGTTTTTCTGTCTCTGCTATGGGTTCTAAACCTGTAACAGTCTATCTACTTAGTTGCAGTTTCAGGTGAATCTGATGAAAAAAATTAAAGTTGCCTGTAACTGATGACTGAGTTCAACATGTTAGCTGTGCTACAAGGCTAACATTATAATCTTCCTTTACAGTTTGCTTTGGTTAAAAATGTAATGAAGAAGAGTTTCAGTTCACAGCTTCTTTCAATTGCTTTCAGCATTCTCTAAGTTTTACTATTTGAACTGAAATTTCCTGCTTTTGACTTCTTCTCTTGGGTGAATACAGTTTTTGTTTTCTTTAAGTCTGGATATCTCGATTATTTCCAAATACAGAGAAGAAGGAATGAACTTGTTACCGGAAATATAAATCAGGCTTTCATCCATCCATAACTGACACTTGACAGGACAGCATTGAGAATTACACTGCTGTGATCTGTTAAAAAAAAAATAAGCCAATTAAAAAGACTCCTTGTCTTGGTGCCAAGGCAAGCTTTTGAGCCTGAGTTTTATGCTGGTTGTGTAACTTATTTCACTTATACCATGTGTAAACCTAGAAAGTCATACCTTGTCCTAAAACTTCCAAGCTGAAATCAAAGTAAAATCTCTTTAGAAAAAAATCCCTTTCAACCTCTCACCAAATTCATTTTTAAAACAAAATCTGCCAAACTGAGCACTCAGAATGTGCAGATGTGCAGCCTTCACAAGGGCAGTCATTTGTGATATGTATTAAAATGTAGGCTTAGACTGCTTGTTTACATGGGTATCTTGTCCGCAGAAGGTTTTTCTCTCTAATGTGCAGACAGGACAATGTTTAGTAAATGAAAGAACAGGTGAGAAGAGTGGACATTACATAAGACAAGTAACGGCAGGAAAGGGAGAAGAGGATGATTGCAAGGAGAAAAGGTTGTGGGCTCACAAAAGAGAAGGCTAGGTTATGGGGCAGAAAGCCTGGTCTGGTCTGCCTTTCCTCAGAGTAGTGGATGCCCTTCATCCCTTCTCTCTGCTGATGTCAGGTGGTTGTTCCTAGAAATATAAGGCAAGAAGTATACAGAAGTAGATCCATGGTCAGTGTTTCCTTGTCATGTTTCCCTGTGATTAATTGGACAGTTGTCTAGACCAGGACTAGAGGAAGGTAAAGATGGGACCTCAGAGGTTTGTGGAACTGTGGTCTCAAAACTGTGCTTCTCGAAGACCCCAGCCTAGGAAGTAATGGATTAGCAGGAAAGGCACAAGAGTCTAAAAATTCCCATATGGAAGTGCTGCTAAGGAAGGGTCAGGTGGAAATACTATTTTACAGACTTTTTGAAATGTTCACTCAAGCCCCTATGGACTGGGGAGATGACTGCAGAAGAGTTGTAGAAGTAACTCAGGCTGAAGCCACAGGAGGGCTCCAAGGGCACTGTGATTCTTTGGCAGCTCAGTTTATTTGTTATGCCTTTTACCGTTACCTCGAGTTGAAATGTTATTAAAAAATTTTTACCATATGTGATCAAATCAGATTTTTTCTTTAGAAAAAGTTCCTCCATCTTTAGACTAGATACATCTGTAACCTTTAGTGAGATCATTTACTTTTAACCAAAGTTCTGTTTACGAAGTTTACAAAGTTTGTAAGTTGTAAAGTATAAAGTGAGAATTCAGTTAAAGTGTGTTTGTATTTAAGTTTTTAGTGTGTTTTTTTTTTACTTCTTCTCTTTCCAGTATAAGCAGTTACCAGAAGGTCTTATCCCTCCAACAACACCCAAATTTGCATACGGGAAGGTTCGCTTGCAGAAGGTAAATTAACATCTGTAATATATATCTCTTGTAATGCTCTGTGTTTGCTTTTTACAAAAAACTGTTTATAAGAGTGTTATGGCAAGCTCTAGATATACTACAAAATAAAGAGGAAAACCTTGAAAGCAAACTTTCAGGAAGGAGGGAACAGAACTTCAAAGTTAGGAATCATGCCCATGTTTGAAAATGAGAAAATGCATCTTATCTGGACACAAAAAGGTGATTTTTACAGTATTCAGTATGTACCTGAAGATTTACTTAACTGAAATTAATATACTATTAACACAATAGAATCACAGTTATTGAAGATAACTCATGTATGAGTAATGTAGCTGGGGGAATGTTACCATAAGAGCTACGAGCAAAGATTGTTTCTGTAGCTGGTGATGCCTCTGAAGTAGAGGCAGCAGGTAGGATATATGTATCTTTTAAGTACTTCTATATGTTTAAATTTTGAATATGGAATATTTTTGATAAATTTTGGAGTCTTAGGAAGTTTCTTACAAGATTTGTGCAAATCTGTAGCTGACGAGAGAAATTAAGTTGGTTTCTTGCTGAGGGAGAAGCACACAGAACCTAGCATGCTGAACCCAACCGTGCTGTATCCTGTACAACAACAGAGGTGTAGCTGGTCAGCTTGCAGGTATCTGGAGTTTGTCCATAGCACCATTGTTTTAGGACCAAGGACAATTTTTTGTGAGATATGGTTGAGAAGTAGGTTCCTGCAGTGAGTGAAGAGGGTGGTTTAAAGGGGAGAGAGCAGGTATGAACTTCGCTATATTCCTTCTGCTGGGCACAGACAAATTTTGAGGTGGAGGATTACTGCAGTTGGTGTGCTGGATACGGTAACTCCTAATGCTCTGATTTTATACTTTGTAATTTAGTTTGGCAGCCATTTTTCCAGTTAGGGATATATCTGATCTGTTATGTACTGCAACTGAAGCATTGCAAAACTTGGTAGTGATAAGGCTTTGCAGGCATTTTCAAGTCATTCTGCTCAAGTGGTGGGCAGAAATACTTAAATGCAAGAAGTGGTTCACCAGTGATGTTGAAACAGATCTATATTATGTTCAGCAACGACTGGCAGTTGTGACTAATTATATGCTCTTATCGGTACATCCACCACTGTGGCTGCTGTTTAGGGTTGCCAGCACTTAGGAGCCCAGCTGTCAGATTTTGACTCTGATCTCATGGATCATGGCTCTCAGATAAGGCTGTCCAGTTTCACTAGAATGATGAACTTTCTCTTTCATGCCTTAAATGAATGCTGCTGGGTCCCTGATCCAGACACCCATCTTACAAAGGAGTCAGATGACCAAACTTGCTCAAATATCACAGCTTTGACTTGGCCATCGCATGGAGAGCCCTGTTCCTTCACCTTCTATGCTTCCTGCTTTATTGAGAGGAAGTGTTTTACTCTCCACAGAGCAGTTTTAGGAATCCAGATCGCATGTGTAAACTGCCAGGCATGAGGTTCCTGTCATGCCTGTACGTATACTGCCATCTGCACTGAAAGCCTCCAGAACTGTCTTCTGTGAAAAAAGCAGCTTTTTGCTCTCTGACCCATTGCTTAACTTCAGCAGCTGTTTGCTCTGCTTGGCTACCCCACAGCATGGGATGAGTCTCAAATCACAGAGGGTTTGTACCATCCCAGCCAAAGCCTTCCTCCCAACTCCATTCTAGCCCCTGCTGGGACTAGGTCCAATGCACCTTGCTGTATGGAGAAGTGTGAATGTATTTGGGTGAATATCAGAGAGGGAATATTTTAAATAATAGGACATGGCTTTGGTAATAGTAAACTTCCCAGCTATATCATTTGCAGTGACAGTGCTAAAACAGGTACTGTGTGAAGCTTCACTGTGCAGCTGAGGTCCAGCAGTCCGTCTGCTATCCAGAGCAGTGAATCTACTGCAGCGAACCAACTCCCTTGTCACTTTCTCAAAAAGGAAAAGAGAAAGGAGACTCCAGAGTATTTTCAGGAGTCATATGTTATACATAACAGAGGTACATGTAACCAGAGCGGGCTGTTCTCTATTGATTCTTTTCCCCACAAGATATTCTGTGACAATTCAGTCTTTACGTACCAACTCCCCTCATCAGGCAGTTGTTCATTTGAGCTCATTTGAGCTATTAAATTATTTTGAAGAATCCTTCTGGGTGGGAAAAATATAATTTATTAAAATATGCTGGAGACACTGATATTATATAAGACCAGAAGACAGGAAAGCAGGTGATAAGTAAAAAGTCTTGTTGCATAGATGCAAAAGAGAAACACTGAAGATGATGAATGAGGGCAAGCAAAGGCAAAACAGCAACTGGAGCTATTTTGTTTCTTTTTTCTTTCATGCTTGGTCTTACACTTCAGTTTTGAAGACTTTGCCCTAAAGTATTGCTATTTTTTATTAGTAGTCATTTGTTGCTTTTCAGGTTGTTTTTAAAAACTCCTGACAATATTTGTGATTTTTAAATTTACTGTTAGGTTTCTGTTGTGATGCTGATTGTCCACTAAGTAGCAGTCGACAGGAACTTACAGCAAGACCAGATCTTGAGGGGTTTTTTTGTACGCACAACTCAAGACTGAAAAGCTGAACAAAAGTAATACTTTGATGTTTCAAAGAAACAAGCTTCTACCTGCCCAGTCCCTGAGTGAATCATATGTGGTTGAACTATATTAACAGAATAGAAGCCCCCTTGGTAGCAGGAACTTAAACAGCCACATGTACAAGCTGCTGATACTCAGTTCAGCAAGGCACAGAGCAGCACTTGTTGCCAGTTAGTAGCTCGTTCAAGTGACAGTGTGTGTCTTAATGCTGCTTACATTCATTTCTAATTTCGCTGTCCACCTGGGCTAAGACTATTAACGCTCATAGGTTTGTTGTTTAGTTCTATAAATTAACTCTGCCAGTGTCTGTGCATCTCTTGCTTTACAGCTGTTGTAGAAGACCTGGTAGTTCAATCTCTACTGTAGCCTGCCAAGTCCTGCATATTACTATAACATTACTGGCTCCCTTGAAGGAGCACGAGATAAGCACATACACAGTATGGAATATTTGGGGAATTTTATTCTGTGCAAGGTGACACTTATTTTAGGTACAATGTTTAAACTGAAAATGTAAGAGCAAACTACCTTCATGAAAATTTTGCAAGCCGTTGTGTGACCATCAGCCTTGTTGCCTGAGTGAACATGCTTAGCTGTGGGCTACGGCCTTGTTGCCTGAGTGAACATGCTTAGCTGTGGGCTAGTGAGAGTGACCCAACCTGCCGGTAGTGATGACCATTACCTTTTGTATACTTATGGCATCCTTCTGCTTTCTTGTTCCTAGCTAGAGTTAAGATAAGCTCATTTTAAAAGTTGGTTTAGATCTGTGTCTACATGCTTGTTGTGGTTTAATCCTGGTAGGCAGCTGAGCACCACACATCTGCTCACTCGCTCTCCTCCAGCGAGGTGGGGGAGAGAATCGGAAAGGTAGAGGTGTGAAAATATGTGGGTTGAGATAAAGATAGTTTAGTAGATAAAGCAAAAATTGCAGGCATAAGTGAAGTGAAAACTGCACACATAAGTAAGGTGAAATAAGAAGTTCATTTACTACTACCTATCCACAGGGAAGTGTCCTACCATCCCTAGGAAAACTGGGCTCCATCATAGAATCATTAAGGTTGGAAAAGACCTCAGAGATCCTCACGTCCAAGTGTTAACCCAGCACCACCTTGTTCACCACTGAACTGTGCTCCTGAGTGCCACATCACACACCTTTTGAATAGTTCATGTGTATTGGTTACTTGCCAAGATAAAAACACTGTCACTCCAAACATCTCCCCCTTCCTCCTTTTTCTCCCAGCTTCTCTTGCCAAACATGACACCATATGGTACGGGATATCCCTTTAGTCACTGGGGGTCAGTTGTCCCAGCTGTGTCCCCTCCCTACCTCTTGTACACCTGCAGCCTGCTCTTTGGTGGGGTGGAGAGAGAACCAGAAAAGCCCTTGACTCTGTGTAAGCTGGACTCAGCAGTGACAAAAACATCCTCGTGTTATCAGTGCTATCTCCAGCAAGAATCCGAAACACAGTCCCATACTAACTACTGTGAAGAAATGTAACTGTATCCCAGCCAAAACCACTACTATACTGCAGAGTTAATTATGCGTACATAGATGATACATGCTGGCTTCTGTTACATCACTGCAAAATGCTGTATGTACATTTTAATATTTCAGCACTGGTTTTGTGTATGCACACAAAAAATTCAACAATTCTGTTATTGAAGTAGCCTCAGAAGTTTGAATTGCTGTGAATGCTCTTGCAGTACAGTTTTACAAGACTGTAAAAACCTAAATTTTTTTGCTGTTCTTTTTTTCTCAAGCATTTGAGAATGCTTGAGATCTGTGCTCAAATCTGTGTTCGAGAAGTATTTTGAATGTGAACTGAACACCACTGAACAGTGACGATAATTCTGGTGAAACAGATTGACATCTTGCAGGAAAAATTTGATTTTTTGAGCTTGTAAGACAGTAGGCATATTGTGGGCATTTTGACTAACCTCAAATTGATCATGGACTTTGAGACAGAATTGTAGATTGGTAGAAAACTTTGTAATTGTGAAAGGAAATTGGGGATGGCAACAAAAGGCAATTTAATTGTACACATCTAAGTCCTTGTTCAGCAAGGTATTTATGTATCTGACTACTCTAAACCTTGCTCCCAGTCTTACTAAAATCAGTCCAGCTACTTACATGTGACAACTGAATGACAGCCTTGAAATTTCTAAAATAATTTAAGACTAAATAGGGTAAATTCATCTTGGATAGCTCTTGATGGAACCAAATTGTGTCCCTACTTAGCTCAGAATGATTTCAGAGTAACTCAGTAGATATCAGTGGCACTTTCCCTACCTTGAGTCTAACTGAGCAAAATTTAGATAATGTAGTTGTTTTCTAATAATTGTCCAGAGCAGTTGTGTTTGTTTATAGAAATTTGGTGAGAAAGTCCTGGGTTAGTTCTTGTTAAATAATAAAGGGTCATTTTTATTTTTATGAATGTATAGCAAATTTAGAACATCTGCTCTTTTAAAACATTGCTCCGCATGTAGCATGTTTCTTTCAGAGTTCATCAGTCGTCTGTACTGTACTGTATTATTAATGTGTCTGCAAGGATGATGTAAAGATTTATTAACTTTCTAGACAGATGCAGTGAGCTGGCTTGGTGGTATGCAAGCTGTTATATTTGGACTGAACTTACTGACCTTCACATATCTGCTTTTTCTGTTCTGCAGGTGGGCACTGTGGTGGAGGTTCTTGATGGGCTGTCACCTTCTGGACCAGTGAAAAGCACTTACCCATTGACCTTTGTTCAGCTAAAGCAGGTAAGGATTCCTTCAGCAGGCACTCTGCAGTAATTTTGTAAAGTTTATTTGAACGACCCTCCGTGGTATTACTCTTCTTATGTTATGTCTTACACCTTATTGCAGCACAGAAGTAATAGTATTATACAGGTATCCAGGATTTTTGCATTGCAGGCCTTTCCATATTCTACAGTGCTCCTGTTTTGCACCTGAGGTTTTCTTCTTCCTGTGTATGTAGGTATCTGTGCTGTCCAGGCTTCCACCTTTATTTCTCTCCTCTCTGAAATATTGACTTTCAGATTTTTAAGAGACTGTTGCGTTTCTTTTTAAATCATCTTCATAGCCCTCTACTGGACCCTCTCCAGTAGTTCCGTGTTCTTCTTCAACTGGGGAGCCCAGAACTGGACACAATATTCCAGGGCTCAGCCTCACCAGGGCTGAGTAGAGGTGCAGGATCACCTCCCTCAACCTGCTGGCAGTGGTCTTCCTAATACACCCCAGGATACCATTGGCCTTTTTGGCCACAAGGGTACACTGCTGGCTCAAGGACAGCTTGTTGTCCACCAGGGGCCCCAGGTCCTTCTCTGCAGAGCTGCTTCCCAGCAGGTCAGCCCACAACATGTACAGCTGCATGGGGTTATTCTTCCTCAGGTGCACGACCGTGCACTTACCTTTTCTGAACTTCATTAGTTTCCTCTCCACCCAACTCTCCAACCTGTCCAGATCTCAGTAATGGCTATGACATTTTTTTCTGTTCCTGATGATGAACTTAGTGAAAAATATTCCTAAATGTTCCTGATGTAAACCATGCAGTATTTAAAGATAATAGATAATTAGATAGATAAAGATAATAGATAATTAGATAATATTAGATAATATTGACTTGATGAATATGTCACTTTATGGGCAGTGGGTGACCGGTGAAGTCAGTTATGAAGGGATTTTCCAGCTATCTTTTCATTGATTTTAATGAAGAAATAATACTGCTCGTCATTAACTGCTTTGTTTTTATTGAGGAAATACCTCTTAGAGAGTGCCCTATCTTGTAAAGTTACGTAAATCTTCTGATGAAATTTAAAAGTGGAAACTCTGTGGGACTTACACCCATTGCCTAAAGGTCAAAGTGAATTTTAATCTGAAATGGTGTCTGTGATAGATGCTGTCTGAAGTGAATGAAAGTTAACATTTGAATCCAACCACGTAGGCAGAAATATGGGATATTTCTAATTCTGACCTGAATTGAAACTACAGAAATATTTGGTTCATGAATCTGCTTGGGTTTTTTTCTTTCTTTTCTTTTCCTAGTATTTTGGGTTTGTACTGTACAGAACTACACTTCCAAAAAACTGTACGGAGCCAACGGAACTGTCTTCACCTTTAAACGGAGTCCATGATCGTGCCTATGTCTCTGTCGATGGGGTAAAAGCATTGTTTGCTGCTGTTCATTTCTGCCATGAGTGGCCTTCATGGAAGTCATGGATGCAGTCTATGGGTTTTTTTTCCTCCTTTCTCTAGATTACCAAGACAACCCTGATCTTACTGAATCATACAAAGGAAATAAGGAAGTGTATATATAGTTAATTCATACCAAATGTTCAAGTTTGTATTTGAGAAAACATGACTATTATCTTGCCATTTTTGAAATTTGAATGTTGACACAGATTCATGACTTAAGTGAGCAAAAGACCTAGAGAAAGGGTTTACTTGCAGGTTCATGAGATGTGTTAATGATATATATGCTTGGTGGCTTTCTGCAGTACTTCCATAGATTTTTTTTTTTTATTATTATTCTCTTATTTTTTCCTTTGAGGATGGGAGGAAGAGAAAGCCTGAGCCTATGTCTTAACTTATGAAACTGGCTTCTGATCACAG
Source organism: Lepidothrix coronata (assembly GCF_001604755.1). Lineage (NCBI taxonomy): Eukaryota > Metazoa > Chordata > Aves > Passeriformes > Pipridae > Lepidothrix > Lepidothrix coronata. The sequence continues at coordinate 35,195 of NW_016690533.1, read as the reverse complement.
TTTCAGGACAAAAAAAGTTTATTGTACGGAATGTGAAATTTGTCTTTCTCCCCATAAGCAGGGTTTTATTCCTGCTTAATGAGAATTAATATAAATTCATAGACTTTTATCATCTATTTTTTAATTAATATTTGACCTACGCTGAACTCTCATCACCTTTATGTCCAAGTCAAGCTCTTTTTTCCTTATGTTATGGGAATAGGAACAAGTAAAACTAAATATTGATACATGCTTAATTGGAAGATGAAGCCCCTTTAAATCACTGATATTGCCAAAATCTTTTCAGTCAGCAGGCTAAATTTAGGAACCTGCTTTTTTTGAATCAGGTGCATCAAAACTCACTAGCACATCTATTTGATGTGTACCGAAATGTGAACATTGACGTAGCAGTTCGGGAAATTTTTTTTTTTTACTCATTTTTTTTTCTTTGTCATTTTTGTTTTCTTCGTGCAAGTTGAAAAAACAAATAACGGGGTATTTTTGTTGTTTTCTAGGTTCCTCAGGGTGTCCTTGAAAGGGACAAATCACTTGCGATAAATATAACTGGAAGGGCTGGAGCAAATCTGGACCTCTTGGTAGAGAATATGGGCCGAGTCAACTTTGGTAGATACAATAATGACTTTAAGGTAAGTAAAATCAATTGAGTTATGGGATTGTAATGGCTTTTATTCTTTTCCACAAGTTAAAAAAAAAAAAGTAGTGGGATAGAAAGAGCAGAAAGGTCAGGATTACACAGCTGGAACTTTACCTCAAAATGTAACTACTCACTAGTTTTCATTTGAGTTTTTCCAGTCACTGAAATCAATGTGAAATTAAAAACTGCCAGACATATTTTAAACTTTTTTTGTTGGTTCACTTACGTTGTCGCCCACAAGACTTTCAGATTGAGTTGAGCCTGTACCTAACATTTTAAAATGTGTGAAAACTGCTTGTATAAACTCCATAAATGGGTTGGAAATTGGTCTAGAACTTGATTGTACTTGGAGGTTTGTGAATCCTGGGATTGCATTTGGGAGGTTGGTGGGTTTGGGGTTTGTATATATACATATATACACTTTTGTATCTCTCTCCCTCTCCCATTTCATTTGTCAGCAGTGTGCCCTTGCAATAATTTCAGTGTGGCTGGGAAAGGCTGTCTCACAAGCACTTTACCATGCAAAAGTGCCAGTTCAAATTTGGATTGGTCAGAGGTTAGAGATAATTTTTAGAAAGCTTCCAAGTGCTTCTGGGTCTATGCTGCACTTTGGGACTGTCAACTCCATGCATGAGTGGCTGTGGTGGGTTGACCTTGGCTGAACCATGTGCCACAAAGCCACTCTGTCGCTCCTCCATCAGCAGGAGAGGGGGAGAAAATACAATGACAAATCTGTGGTTCGAGATAAGACGGAGATCACTCAGCAATTACCATCATGGGCAAAACAGGCTTGACTCGGGGAAATCAATTTATTGCCAGTTAAACAGAGTAGGATAATGAGAAATGAGAACAAATCTTAAAAACACCCTTTCTTCCCAGGCTCAGCCTCACTCGTGATTCTTCTAACTCCTCCCCTTGAGTAAGGAAAGGGGACAAGGAATGTTGCAGTTAGTTCATGACATGCTGTCTCTGTTGCTCCTTTCTCCTCATATTCTTCCCTGCTCCAGCATGGGGCCCTACCTATGAGAGACAGTCCTTCACAAATTTCTCCGGTGTGTGTCCTTACTATGGACTGCAGTTCTTCATGAACTTCTCCAGCATGGGCCCCTTCCACAGGGTGCAGTCCCTCAGGAACAGACTGTTCAAGCGTGGGTCCCCACGGGTTACAAGTCCTGCCAGCAAACCCGCTCCAGCGTGGGCTACTCTCCACGGGTCCACAGGTCCTGCCAGGAGCCTGCTCCAGCACAGGCTTCTGCAGGGTCACACCCTCCTTTGGGGGCATCCAAGTGCTCTGGCCTGGGATCCTCCTCATGCTGCAGGTGGATATCTGCTCCACCATGGACCTCCATGGGCTGTGATGGGACAGGCTATGTCACTGTTGTCTGCAGGGGAATCTCTGCTCCTGCACCTAGAGGACCTTCTCCCCCTCCTCCTCTACTATCTCTACTACCTGGGGCTCTTTGTTTTCATTTTTCTTCACTCCTCTCTCATGGCTGCTACACAGTTTTGGGGTTTTTAGCCTTTCTTAAAAATGTCATCACAGAGGCACTCCCACTGTCACTGATGGGCTCAGCAGTGGGTCTGTCCTGGAGTCAGCTGGAACTGTCTTTGTTCAACATGGAGCAGCTTCTGGCATCTTCTCAGAAAAGCCCCACCTGCAGCCCCCCTTGCTACCAAAACCTTGCCATGTAAACCCAATACCATGGAGGTGCCACTAACGTAGCACTAGGAAGGGCGGGGCAAAAAATAAACTTTTTTGGTTTTAGACTTAATGGGATCCCCAGTGCTGTGTGATAGTTGATAAAAGAGAGGAGTGCTGTAGAGGCCAGTCTTGTGTTGTGTTTGTGCTGTGTAGAGTTCACAGCATTCCTTTATTTTTTTTTTTATATATTATTAGGACACAAGTGGGCAACAGTAGTGCCAACCCTGTCCATGCTGTCTCTTCAAGGCACTTCACCGTTATCTGAGTGGTAGGAGAGGGAAGCTAGTATCCCACTGTTTTGCTTTCATGCTGAAGCAGCAGCAATATTTTTGTGTATTTAATAACAGGCAGGTGATAAGGAAACTTATGTTCTTAATGCTAAACTAAGGTAACAAAATAGAGGGTTAGAGGTTGGATTAGGGAGGTGCTCAGTGTTGCTGTGGTTGAGCTGAGATTCACACTTATACCAGGGTTTCAATCGTTTAAAGATTTAAGAGTGAAAGCAAGTTTAGGAGATGTCCCTGGTGAGAATAATACTCTAAAACCAGGATCCTTCTGTGTAGAAAAGGTGGCCTTTCTCAGGTAGTTTTGGACTGTGCATTGCTTCTTCCCATAAAATTCCTCCATCATGCTGTTGTTTATGTTGATTTTGAAAACTGGAAATAATGATACCTTGGGTTTTAGATATTTTGTGCTTTTGAAAATTACGTTAGTTAAAGAAGTTCCTGCCTTGTGAAGCCTCACATTTTTAAGCAAACAGGATGACTTCCAGGGTTTTGTTTGGCTGGAGTTTTATCACTTTTTTGAGCTTGAAATCAAAATAGGCATTTAGCTTTTGTGAAGGAATCTTAAAAGGATTTTGGTTTTAAAATGTCCTTCTGACCTAAGTCTTGTTGTTGAAGGACACAAAAGAAGGAATGGTATGGTTTCTGGTTTTTTCTATGTTTTCACATGCTGTGAAAACAGCATGTGTCTCAGTTATACTTCGAAAATTTATATCCACATCTGGACCGTTGAATGTGCATTCTTATGCAGACCAAAGTAATAATGTTTAGTAGGCAATTTATGTAATTTTAAAAATCCCACTGTTCATAGTGCCTACAGATGAGCTTAAGGAGGCAGGTTAGAAGGTTTGACCTGAAGTGACATTGCATTACTTCAGTTGATTATTAGACAGAATAGAGTCTAGATTGTATAGAAAGATTTTGTCACTTAACACTCTGCAGATATTTTATTTTGACATAAGAAAAATAAGCTCCTGTTCTGCAAAGTGGACATTTAGGTAAAGGAAGAGAAAACCAGTTAGTGCTCGTACAGGTGATGAGGTCTGTGGAGTCAATGCAATGCTTATTAGACATCACAACAGACACACAACATAGTATCAGCCCTCCAAAGCCATAGAAACTGTGGTTTTACTTGTTCCTGTTTGACATGTGGTGTTTGCAACAGAACTTCAATCGTGCTGAAAAACAGCTTCTATGCAGGGTGTATTCAAGCAGTTAAAATCAACCCCTTGCATCACACTGAAATACCACTTTAGGAACTACTACTATAACACAATTAGGATGTGTGGAGGGGTGACTTAATTTTTCTTTCATTCTTCTTAAATCATGGCCTTATCTTGCCTTTGCACTCATTATGCAAGTACCCTGGTGTGCTGTGAACCAATGTGTACGTGGTTCCATGGAAACGAAATGGGACTCTGTGGGCTTAAAGCTGACTGTAAGCTTAAAGTATTTCACTGAATTGGGCATGTGCTTTGGTTTTTATGATACTTTATCTTATCTGGAGATTTGTAGGAAGTAAATACCACTTTCTCTAGTATTGTGCAGGTTAATGTCTTGGGCTAGTGACTCAGTGTTACCAAATGATGGTATCACAGACTTAATGATACTTAATGTTGCTTCTGCTTTTTGTTAAGCCCTAGGTTTTGTAATCATGTTAACGTTAAAGCAAAATAGATATTTTTCCAGTTACAGGAAAAAAGTTTGAAAACAAACTCTTGGGTATCAATGAAAGCTTAAAACTTTGAGGAGTAACAGATCTCTCACAGAGAACAAATGAAGCCCTTTATTCTTAAGCAAAGCTTATAACTTGGTGAAGACCAGATGCTTGGCTTTTTCATACACAGATTGGCAGCCAGCTGTTGCAAGTACTTTGATTCAGTTTTTATTCCTGATTTATAGTTGCAGACAAATAACTTCAATAACAAAAGCTAATTATCTTATGTTTTGATGTTGTTTTTTCTTCTTCCTTTTAGGGTCTAGTTTCAAATTTAACTCTTGCTCAGGATATACTTGTTGGATGGGAAATGTATCCTCTAGACATAGATGGAGCAGTGAACTATGGCATCGTTTCTCTCTTTGATCAACCGGAGAGATTTGTTGGCAATCCACTGAATGATGAAGTACCTACGTTTTACACTGGTAGTCTTTCAATTCCTGGAGGGATTCCAGACTTGCCACAAGACACCTATGTCAGTTTTCCTGGCTGGACAAAGGTACAACTTTTTGCTGTAAAAACTCAAAGTCTGCTTAGAAAGCTATTGAAACTTCTATGGACAATCAAAGTCCACCTCTCTTGGATGGGTAAAGTTGGTTGTAGTGGTGGGGTGTTTCAAATATATTTAAATAACTAAGAAATGGATTCTTTGCTTTAGGTAAATCTAGAAATAAAATATTAAGAGAAGGGAAACACACTCCAAAGACACGTGGTATTGGTCTAAAAAGTGGAGCAATCACAAAAAGAACCAAAACGACACAACCAACCCACCCTGGTTTTTCAACAGTGAGGAAAATCAAGTGTCAGGCTGTTTAGAAAGGCTGCATTTAGTGGTGAGAGGGTTTTTTGTGTATTTTTTTCTTGAGATGTGAAGCAGCTTGTTGTAGGGAAGAAAGTGAATACTTGCCTTGAGGTAACAGTTTTTTATTCTAGAGAAAG